>NW_008617379.1:0-251 GCF_000691845.1 Merops nubicus | reverse complement strand
GGCGGCCCCCCTGGAAGGGATCTCTGCCTCTGCCCATCCACTCCTGCTCGGCAGGGTGGTCAGAAGGGTCACGCTCTGCCCCGGGCTGCACCACCCCGAGACACGGCGCTTGCTGCCCAAATCGCTAACAGAAAGAGCTTTTGTAAGGCTTCAGTAAGAGTCTTTTTCTCTAAAAGCCGAGTTCCCCTTGCAGAGGCAGCCAGAAATCCTGGGCTCCATTTCCAACAACCTCCCCGTGCCTCAGCCACGCA
>NW_008617378.1:2547-2881 GCF_000691845.1 Merops nubicus | reverse complement strand
AAGGTGGTGGGGGCACAGCGGTGGGGGACACCTTGGCCAGGCATCTCCCAAGGCAAGTGTCCCCCTCACCTGGAAGCGAATGCCGACGTCAGAAAGCCGGTGCCCGTCCTCAGCCAGCGCCTGAGCAGGGCCCCTACCTGTGCCCGCTCGATGGAGCCCAGAAGGATCATGGACTCTGCCAGAGGCAGTGAGGGGCCACGTTGGGTCCTGGCATCCCCTTCGCCACCCACCTCCCGCCCACCGGCACATCCTGCAGCCGGGGCGGGCACCGGCAGAGCCCCCTGCCCGCATCTCACCAGCTGCCTCCAACAGCGGCAGGGCCCTCCTCCTGCGG
>NW_008617378.1:456-2448 GCF_000691845.1 Merops nubicus | reverse complement strand
TCATCTTGGTGCTCTGCAGGACGTGCTGCAGGTCCCGGTACTTGCAGTTGAGGGTGACGTAGCGGATGTCCCGCACCATGATGTCCTCCACCCGCACGTTGTATTTCCTGCCCAGGGAGGTTAGCGGTGGCCTCGGAGTCATGCCACCCTGGCCCCAGCCCAGCTCTGGAAGGTATGGCAGCTTCTTGATGCGGATGATGCTGTCGTAGAGGGAGGGCTGGAGGCTCTGTGCCACGGCGTTGGCCAGGATGACAGCAATCATGACGGGCAGGATGTGTGAGATCTGCCCCGTCAGCTCGAAGACGATGACGGCCGGGGACACGGTGTGGGTGACAGCACCCGACAGCGCGGCCGCCCCTGCACCCGTCCCCAGGAGACACAAGGGCGGTTGTCGGGTGCCGCCCATCAGGCTGGGTCCCCACATCAGGTCCCCACCCCCAGGCCACCCACCACACTCATAACCCTTGGGACCTTCTGGGCTTAGCTCTGGTGGTGGGACATCTCCAGACCTGGGGAACCCACTGGCTCCTCTGGAGAGTCTCCAGGCTTTGCCCGCCGGGGTGTCCTGGTGGCAGCCGGTGCTTACCCACCACGGCGTAGCCCCCCGGCACGATGCGGTAGGTGTTGCTGTTGGTGTGGATGCCATCGGGGAACCAGGCTGCCATGCTCTCCCCCACCAGGCGCCCGAAGGCTGCTCCTGCCCACAGAAAGGGGCTGGGAGCAGGACCGGGGGCTCTCCCGGCACCCAACCCAGCCTTGCCACCTCTCTGCCCCTGCGCCGCGAGGGAAGTGGACAGCTGGGGACATCCACGGGTGTCCCAGCGTGGGCTGCCAGGCAGCTCCCTCCTCCCACTGTGCCCCTGCAGGGTGTGGGCTCTCACCAATGATGAAAACGGGCATGAAAGCTCCACAGGGCACTGGGATGGTGGTGGCCAGGGCCGACATCCAGAACTGCGTGGGAGATGTAGACATTTGTTAGTAGTCCTCCCCTTGGCCCAGCCCTGACTCCTGTCCCTGCTTTGCCCCACAGCTGGCTGCTGTGGCGCAGCCCTGCTTCCTCCCAGGGGCACCTGGCCAGCACCTTCCTGGTGGCACCTGGCCAGCACCTCCCTGGTGGCACCCTGCCGAACCTCCCTGGTGGCACCTCGGGGCACCCTGCCAGCACCTCCTGCTGGCCCCTTGGTGGCTCCCAGCCCAGAACTCTAATGATATGCCAGTAGCACCCAGCCAACACCTTGGTGGCTTTTGGGAGTAGCCACCCAGTGCCTCTTGGTGCCACCTTGCTAGCAACCAGGCAGCACCTCCCCAGTGGCACCCAGAAGACCCTCCCCAGAGCCTCCTGGAGGCACCTCGGGGTTGGCAGGGGGAGGTGCACCCACCTTCATGAGGATGAAGACAACAAGGGTGACAAAGACGTTGGAGCGAGGGTGGCGCCAGGCCTCCAGGATGCCCAAGTATTCAAACTCATCACTGAGACCCTGCTTGGCCCACGTCTGGTTGTCGAAGAGTGTCACCAGGGTGTCCTTCTGGGTAAGCTGGTGATGGGCAGGGGTCAGCTGGGGCTGGAGATAGCCCCAGGGTAGGAAATGTTGTGCCACCCCACAGTGGGTACCTGGCCAGCCATGAACTGTCCGAAGCCAGGCGGGAAGGTCAGTGTGGAGATGAGCAGCGTCACCAGGGCAGGGAAGAGCAGGCGCCTGGCAGGGTGGCACAGGGCAGGGGGTGACGTTGGTGCAGCCCCAGCTCCACTGCCCTGGTGCTGGGGACTACCGGGCACCTACTTCTTCATGAGGAAGCGGTTGATGGTCTTCTGGCGGCGCATGAACTGCACGATCTTACGGTTGAGGTAGACGAAGAGCGCGCCGCCGAAGCCGCTTGCGATCCTGGGCAGGGGGAAGGGGTGAGCACCTGCATGTCCTCCCACCACCACCATCGTCACCAGCACCTCCGCCACCACCCCCGTGGCCACAGGACAGCGCCAGGGTGGCCACG
>NW_008617378.1:0-300 GCF_000691845.1 Merops nubicus | reverse complement strand
GGTTGTGACCAGTGCCGTGATTGTCTCTGGGGGACGGCGGGGGTCAGAGGGGCCGGGCAGGGGGGTCCCGGCGCCCCCCTCGCCCTGCCAGAGGTACCTTCATCCTTGTTCCAGACGGCGAGGACGCGGAAGATGAAGGCGCTGAAGGTGGCGGCGAAGAAGCCGCGCCAATAGTTGCGGACGGCGAAGAATGTGGAGGTGACCTCGATGCTGAAGAGGACGCCTGGCACCGGGGGAAGCACGCAAGGGAGGTGGCAGAACCCAGGCGGGCCCCCGGCGCGCTCCCCACCCCGAGCCCAC
>NW_008617377.1:785-1035 GCF_000691845.1 Merops nubicus | reverse complement strand
CCCCCCAAATTATTTTCCTCCATTTCTTCTTCCCACTCCCCAAATTATAATTTCTCCCCCTTTCTGTCCCCAAATCACCATTTTTCCCCCCTTTAAATTGCCCTTTCTGTCCAAAAATCACCTTCCACTCCCCCTTCACTTCCATCTTTCCACACTAAAATTTCCCTTTCTGCCCCTAAATTGCCTTTTTTTACCACCTTCATTTCCCTTTCTGCCCCCCACTCCCTTCTCCCCCACTTAATATTCCACT
>NW_008617377.1:0-703 GCF_000691845.1 Merops nubicus | reverse complement strand
CCAAATTATCTTTTTCCCCCTTTTCTTGCCCAAAATCACCATTTTCCCCCCTTAAATTCCCACCCTTTGTCTCAGAATTCTGCTCTCCTTAACTTCCACTTTTCTGCCCCTAAATCACCTTTTTTTCCCCCATAATTTCCCTTTCTGTGCCAAAATCTTCTCCCTTCTTCCCCTAAATCACCTTTCCCTCCCCAATTTCCCCATTTTTTCCCCAGAATCCTTTCTTCTACTTCATTTATCTCCATTTTGCCCCCAAATCACCTTTCACCCCGATTTTCCTTTACCCTAAAATAACCTTTTTCCACTTAATTTCCTTTCTGCCTCCAAATCCTTCCCCCCAACTACCTTTTCCCCCAAGATTCCCCTTTACACCCCAAATCCCTTTTCAGCTCCCCCTTTTTTACCCCAACCCCCCTTCTTCCTGGACTCCTTTCCCCAACTTTTACCCCAAATCTCCTTTTTACCCCATAACTCCCCTTTTATGCCCCAAACCTTTCCCCCCATAACTCCCCTTTTAAGCCCCAAACCTCTTTTCCCCAACTCCCCCTTTTTCACCCCAAACCCTTTTTCCTTTTTCCAACTTTTCCTTCATCCCCTTTTCCCCAACTCCTTTCTTACCCCAAACCCCTTTCCCCAACTCTTTTACCCCAAAACTCCCTTTTTTCACCCCAAAACCCCCTTTTCCCCAACTTTTTCACCCCAA
>NW_008617376.1:0-490 GCF_000691845.1 Merops nubicus | reverse complement strand
CCATCTTGCCCGGTGTGGGCTGAGTTGGCTGGTCTTGTTAGAGCAGAGAGGGGACAAAGGCATAGGTCAGAGGCTGAAAATGAGAGCTGGAAGAAATATCTCCTCGATTCCCTTCCCTCCATCCATCAGGAGTCAGCACGTGGGTTTTCCCCACAGCATCCTCCTGCCTTTCCCCCTTCCCCAGGGCTCTCTCTAATCCAGCTTTCCATTTCTTTGAGGGATCGTGGGCCTTTCACCCTTTCTCTCAGGAGCCAATTCCAAACAGATCTTGTTGGAAAGATTTCCTGACGTTTGGCTTTGGTGGGCTTAACTTCACCCCACTTAAC
Source organism: Merops nubicus (assembly GCF_000691845.1). Taxonomy (NCBI): domain Eukaryota; kingdom Metazoa; phylum Chordata; class Aves; order Coraciiformes; family Meropidae; genus Merops; species Merops nubicus. Next base: position 164 of record NW_008617376.1, on the reverse strand, counting down.
GTGGAGCAAGGAGCTCTGTGCTGGAAGGGTTGAAGCCCCAACAGGCAGGCAGGCAGGGCAGGTTACCACACGTCGACTGGTCAGTGTGTGGAATCCTCTTCAGCAGCAGCAGACACGGGATGAAGCACCTGAACAGAAACCTCTCCTGGGTTTGGGTGCTGCCC
>NW_008617375.1:0-211 GCF_000691845.1 Merops nubicus | reverse complement strand
ATTGAGAGACCCCCCCCTAAAAATCTGCACCCAAAATGTTTAAAAGATCCCTCAAAAAAAATCCCCAAAATCCCCCCCAAAATATCTACAAAATTTCCTCCCAAAAATCTGCCTTAAAAATGTCGAAAAATCTGCCCCCAAAATCGCTGAAATCTGCCCCAAAAAGCTTCGAAATCTCCCCCCAAACTCTCCCCTAAAACTCTCCAAAAAT
>NW_008617374.1:1387-1611 GCF_000691845.1 Merops nubicus | reverse complement strand
TATGTTTGCAAGGAAATGTGGAGTGTAGTGGGATCCAGGTGTTGGATCCCCTGGATTATTCCAATATCCTATTCCTGAAGTCTTATTAAACGGCCCGTTCCATTCACCTGTAGACACAGGTATCCCTATGTCATGGTTACAGGGGCTGGGACCAGTTTATCCTTATGTGGGTAGAACCAAAAACTGTGTATTCTATACCCTCTATGTCACTGCTCATGGGCTGT
>NW_008617374.1:0-1288 GCF_000691845.1 Merops nubicus | reverse complement strand
AGGAGGAGTCCTCCCTGTTAATGGGCCCATCCATGCCTCGCCCCATGACTCATACAGAGCTCCCCCCAGGAGCTATTTCTGTTTAATGGGCCATCAAGGACCCACTGCATGACTCACAGAATGATATCAACCCATTGTGAGATGCTCTGCCCAGGGGGAGGAGCCAAGTGCTCCCACCTGGATATAAACTGGGGTTCAGGACAGTACAGAGGCCCTTACCCACTGGATTTCCAGAGGACAAGAGTTACCAGATCTTTTCTACGAGACCACTGCTTCATCTGGACTGCTACCACCACCCTAACTACAGAGTATCAGGTTGTATTCTGACTCTGTGGTTTTCCTTTGTATTATTGCATTTATTTTATTTTTTCCTATTAAATTGTATTTCTGACTTGGAGTCTCTCACTGGTTTGTTTTCAAGCCACTACACCCTAAAAGCAGAATTTGCCAGTTTTGTTGAAGCATAGCTGTACACACCCAACAATCTGACACATTTAGCTGCCTTGTGATATTTTCTACTATTTTTACAAAGGAATTCTGATTCCATGCATCCCCATATCTCATCATGGTCATAACACAAATTACGTGTATTACAACTTGGATATTTTTAGCTTTAACCGTCCGGTTGGTACCACTTCCCATCTTCCTTTTGGAGCCTTCTTTACTTTGGTGTGGTGTATCCATGATGCTTGTCCTTTAATATTGACTGCTGTGTGGGATGTCAGCAGTACCAGAAATGGGCTCTCCCACTTCAGCTCCAGGTGTGAATCTGAAAGATCTAATATAGTTGCCTGGAACAATATTGTGGACTGGTCCTTCAAGACCTTGGGCTCTGGTTCCTAAAACCTGTTTTTCTATTTCTCAAAGTTGTTTCTGTAGGCTTATTACATAGTCAATATTCCACTGGTGTGGAGGTCCCAGCTTGTACCATATAAGGTCTTCCATATAATATTTCAAAGGGACTTAATCCCTCTTTGGCCCTAGGTTTGGTTCTAATTCTCAAGAGAGCCAGGGATAATGACTTGGGACAGGACAACCCAGCCTCCTGTCCTAATTTTATGATTTACAGCTTAATGAGGTGATTCATTTTCTCCACCTGGCCACTTGCTTGAAGTCTGTATGGGGTATGCAATTGCCAATCCATCCCCAAAAGTATACTAACTTGTTGCACAACCTTTGCGACAAAGTGCGAACCTCGATCTGAGGACATTAACCCTGGGACGCCAAACCTTGTTATTATTTAATGGAATAATGCCACAGCTTGGGGTCAGGGCCACTCCCAGAACTG
>NW_008617373.1:52006-77453 GCF_000691845.1 Merops nubicus | reverse complement strand
GGCTGACCGCTTCCCGCCACCCCCGGAGCGATCATTGCACCTGAGGATGGGGTAACTCGGCATCGGGTCTCTGTCCCTGCGCACCCAGCCTCGAAGGACACCAAGCGGTCCTGCGTGATGGGAATCTGCTCCTGGCGGGCTGAGCAGCAGAGGCTGCAGAGCCGAGGGGGGGGTTCTGCATCCGCCGGTCCCGGAGGCGGGCGCTCGCTGTGCTCCTGTCCGGAGGGAGTGAGCAGATCCTCCCTGCCCGCCGCATCCCCGGGCTGCGCCCGGCTCTCCCTCCCAGCACACTGCTGGGGTGAGGATGTGCAGCGTCTGCTCGGTCTGCAGAGGTAGGCGCAGGGTCTGCTCCTGCCTGTGGAGGCAAGAAGCAGTGATACTCAGTGTCCTTCTGGGCTCAGTCTCGGGTCTTGTACCTTACCGACAGGGACACTTAGGGACTAAGCCTCCAGCAACGGCACATCCCTTTTCCCTCTCTACTTTTATAGCGCTGCTGGAGGAACCTCCTGGGGCTGCTTAGGGGCAGTGCCGGCTCTTCATCCCCCAGCCTTTCCTTCTGAATCACCTAGAATTCGGGTGCTGTTGGGTTTTCCTCCCAGAGGGGAGCAGAAGAAGTGCAGTTGCCTGGTGGAGCTGCATTCCCCAGGCTGTGTTCCTGAGCGCTGCACACTCAGGAGGGAACGTGGGATGCAGTTTGACCCCTGCTGCAACACTGCCGGGCAGGCCTGAGAGGAGCAAGCCTGACCCAGGGGCACGTGTGGTTTTCTTTTGGGAAGGATGGCTTCCCAGGAGCTTTCACAGTTCAGTTCTCCAGATCCCAGTGCTTGCTTACCTCAGGCTGTGACCCTTTCTTCCCTGACAAATTTTGTGCTTGTCTGCATGGTCTACAAGAAAGATTTCCTGTTGTGATACACACGGGCCCCTTGGAGTTACTCCAGCCTCCACACGAGTGCAGCAATTCAATCCTGCCAGGGCCCAGGAGACGCTGAAGTGCTGAGTGCCTGGCAGGATTGGGCTCCTGGGGGACAGGAGAGAGACCATGAGCTTTCCTTGATGAAATCTAGATTCTTATACTAGTTCTGCTACTGACTTGCTGCTTGACCTTGAGGTAGGACAGCCTGGGCCTGATCCAGCCCGCGGTGTCTGGCCATTACTTACGCTGGGATCTGCATCGTTATTTGATTCTGGTGCCTTGTTTTCTGCAATCAACAAAACAGAGCTAGAGCCCGCAGTTGCAATGGTTATGGGAAGCTGCTGAGAGCTGGCAATGGGTGATGTGACAGAAGCCTGAGGTATTGTATATCATCTGCAAGTTGGAAGAGCAGGAAGTGGTGTAAATGCCTCCCTCCTCCTCCTCTTTGGCCAAGATTTCCGGCTGAAACAAGCAGGCTACAGAGCATCATCTCTGAAAATTCAAGCTGCTCTGCACTAGGAGTGTGCCCCCTGAGACCCAACTGGGGCTTGATTTTCTGTTATTATTACATCTGAAAGCTTGATGTAAGCTCTCTGGCTTGGCCAGCAAGGACTGACACCAGGTCAATTCTTTGTGTGTTATTAACCACAAAAATACTACGTACTGAGGTTTGGCTGTCACAGCCTCAGCAGTGTGTGACAGCTCAGCTGTGATGTCATTACAGCTCTTGGAGCAGCATTCCACAACCAGGATTCAGGCAGTCCCTGAATGTTCTGTTCAAAGTGCTGGGCTGATTTATGGTGCTAAATGGGAGTTGATAAACAGATAGAGGCATGGGGAGGAGGGGAGCCAATAACTTAACTGATTCAATGGAATTCAGTGGCCTGATATCCCACTATCCCTCCAGTCAATTCTGGTTTAGATCTGCCTACCATGTGAAAGGAAGTGTTCTTTCAGGACTAGGTAAGACTCCCACCAGAGCTTTGCTTTGCATATAGCACAGTGATGAGGTTTGCTTCTGTGAGTCTCATATTAGTTATTCTATTCATTTTGCTTTTCTGGGAAGGTGAATGGGGCAGGAACAAAGTGTTGTGCTAAGCAGCACTTCAGACAGGAGAGCAGGAATTGGGCAGGTTTTTTTCTGGGGACCCCAAGCCAATGATTATCCCACTGTTGCCCCGTGGGAGTTGGTCTCAGCTGGCCCCCAAATCCAGGAGAGATGGGAGAGTGCCTCAAACAATTCATTAGGAATTTCCTCTGCTCCATGGGGCAGTGAGGCAGTGAGCCTGGGTCAGGGAGGTGATGTGACATCAGTCTTTCCACAAAGCATAAACTGGTTCATAAACAAGCCCCAGCTTGTTTTTTTTTTTAATGTTCCCAAGTGACGAGGACTTGTGGATCATCCTCCTGTACAGGGCTTTTTAGGCAAATTTTCTAAAACAAAAGTTGTGGGGTAAGTCCTTGTAATGATCTCTCTTCAGCCTTCTACCCTCCCACCTTGTGTGAGAGGAATTACCTCTTTTTCAGATGTGAACATGTGAGGCTCAAAGAACCGATGGGTTATCCAAGACCTTGCAGCAAGTCCCTGCCAGAGTTAGGAGCAGCAGCAGACAAGGCTCTGAGAGCCTGGCAAGGTGGTCTGTGGGTCAGCGTTGGGCCACAGGATCTGAGAAAGTGATCTGAAAAACCATTGCTAATTCCTCCCTCCCCTCAATGTACACCAAGCTTTCTTGGTCCCTGTGAGTAAAAAAAAAACCCTTTTTTTCCCTGCTTGCCTGCAAGTAGACAAAGCAGTAGAAAACAGAATTAACACATGAATGTTCTGAGTTCATCCTGATTTGGATTTGTAAATGAAAACTCTCCTCCCTGTGGTTGGTAGATTCCCCCTGCCTCCTCCCCCGGAAGGGCAGGTGATTCTGGGATGGAGGAGGATGCTGGAAATGACACTAAAGCTTTTGGTTATTGCTTTGTTAGAATGTACTTCTGCAATTTACTGCATATTAATGGCGTTGCTCTTATACCTTCTTTTTCTTCTTTTCCTCCCTTATGCATTGCCTCTCAGCACTGGAAAGCCCTATTTGATCAGGTATGTGAACAGCTGATATGTTGTCTCTGTCTTGCGAGGGAAGAGTCTAACCTCCAGTTAATTTCCTCTGTACTAGATTTTCTCTGTGTTTAAAATACAGCCTAGGAGTAACATGCTCCATGCTCCCAGTTCCCAGGATGCTGGTGCACAAGTCACAATTACCAGTGCTGCTTTGGGCCTTTCTCTCAGTTCCTCCCCAGGGTAGCCAGGGACAGAAGCAGGCCCAGCCTGGCCAGCCCTGCCAGCACAGGGGCTGAGCCGAGGTGCTCTCTCTGTTGCCAGTTGTTCTCTTCCCACTCTGTGGATTACAGGATCTTCTAATCTTTGAGACAGGCAAACTGGGACCTGTAAAACCAGCAGTGTATTCTTTGAAATAGCTCCTCAGCTGCTCAACTGACTTTGCATCTTCCGGGGAGGACATGCTGCTTTGGACTTGCACAGAGTTAGCAAAGTACGTGCCTCGGTACCAAAGGCTGTGGTTGTGTCAGGTAGCCTTGGGTCAGGTCTGTAGCCAGCTCTGCAGAGATGACTTGTAGCTGCTGAGAATTTGGGCTGTGGATTCTAGTTTGTAAATTAAGCTGCTTTAACTGATGTGTTTGCTTTGTGGTATCCCTTCCATCTGACAGGCTGAAATGGGAAGCAGCTATAAACTGAAGGACTTCTCTAGGGTTGACTTGCTTCTAAACTACAGCACTCTTCTGATGTCATAAACTTTTGTGCTGTTATACATGCATGCAAATGTCACCTTCTGTAAGGGAGCTTACTCTGGTGCTGGCCTCATCTGGCAGTGCTAAGGTTCAGATGGGATTTCGTCCCCACTTTATGAGGCAATAATCTTGCCTCTGTGTCTGGCAAAGCCAAAAGCTGTGGTGCAGTCTCTGCAAAAGGATATCCTTGGCGCTCTGGGGGTCCTGTTATCATTCAGCTAATAACTGGGCTGCCTGTTCTGGGGAGTGCTCATTCATAGCCAGTTAGCCATGCCCCACTGCTAGCCCACGTGTCTGGACTGCAGTATGTTTGTTGTACAGTCAGGCAAGCTGGCAGTTGGGAACTGGATTAGTGTAATTGTTGATCATGCCTAAATTGTGTGGTGTTTTTGGATTTGCTGGGCCTCGTAGGGTATGCTGCCACTCAAAAGGTGGGTGCAGGATAAATTGCTTGTGGCCTGGGCTGACTGTTTGTTTCAGCCACTTTGAATTCTCTCCCATCTCAAATGTTGGCCTTAATTTGGAGTCTGATTCTACAAGCATCCTTTGAAGTCATTGAGTCCTTGTGGGATGGGGCTCTTGGCTGGTAGCTACCTCGGGCTCAAAGAGACGAATCTGTAATTTCCCACTGGACTTGCTTGAATAGTAGATTTTTTTTTTTCCTTCTTCTTTTCTTTTTAAGGGAGGGGAGAATTTGACTGTTGGATTTATAGAACATTACCCCAGTGACAAGGGAATGGGCTGTAAAGGCAGACCCTCAGTAATTAACTACATTTCAATTAGGGCTGCAGCTGAAATTTAAGCCTTGTCTGTAAGGCTTTATTATCAAAGAGAATGCAACCTGTGACAACTCTTAAGTCCTGAATAAATCACCAACGTCCTTGTTGCCTGTGGGCAAAGCCAAGGAGCTGACGTCTCCCCTGAGCGCTGTGGCAGCAGCACGAGGCAGTTCCCCCTGCCCTGAGCTGCAAGATGCTGTTTGTGGTGGCACAAGGTTGCTGTTCCCAGCAGCTCTGTGCTGGCAGGAGAGGGGAGCGTTTGTTTAGCACTGACTGGAATCCATGTGAAACATGAGGACAGTCAGAGGTTGTGGAGTCTCCTACCTTGGAGACTTTTATGACCCATCTGGATGCGTTCCTGTGTGACCTGCCCTAGACTAGATGGATCCCCCTGCTCTGGCAGGGGGGTTGGACTCGATGATCTCTGGAGGTCCCTTCCAACCCCTAACATTCTGTGATTCTCTGATTCTGTGAGAGTGGTGAGAGACTGGAATGGGTTGCCCAGGGAGGTGGTTGAGGCCCCATCCCTGGGGGTCTTTAAGGCCAGGCTGGATGAGGCTCTGGGCAGCCTGATCTAGTGGGAGGTGTCCCTGCTCATGGCTGAGGGGTTGGAACTGGGTGATCCTTGTGGTCCCTTCCAACCCTGACAGATTCTGATTCTGTTTTAGCAGAGGACTTAGTAGTGTTGGCTTGATGGTTGGACTTGATGATCTTAAAGGTCTCTTCCAACCTAAAGGATTCTATGATTCTATAACAAGAGGAAGTCTTTCTGTTGAAACTTGGAACACTTGCAGCTCTCCCTGGGAGATAGGACCTGGCCTTACATGTGCTTAGAGCAGACATGGGTGGCTGAAGAATCATGAGCTGAAACACTTGGGTTCACCACTTCCCAGGAGAGCAGCAGAGGAAGAAAGCTCTAGAGAAAGCATTAGAGCAGTTGGGAGTTCACAGGCTGGGAGCCTGCAAGTCTCCTCCTTCTGGGGTGATGGAGTGCGATAGCAAAGCGTGTGTGGAAGGGGTCAGAACTTCCCCACCTTGCCTTTGAGGAGGGAAAGAAATTATTATTAATGCTTTTTTTCTTTCCTTTTTTTTTTATTCTCCTGTGGGGAGATACTCTTTTTAATACTTCTGTTTAGGTTTACTGACCAAAAAAAAAAAAAAAAAGGCTTCTATTTAAAAATACAAAATTAAAGGGCTTGGTTTTTTTTTATGACCACCTCCAACATCTTAAATTAAAAATACAAAATTTTTTGATAGGAACTGCTGCTCAGCCATGAAGCCATGCATTTAGCTTGTCTATTTTGGGGAGAGGAGTGGCCAACAATGCTTTCTAGAGGAAATTTTTATTTGGTTGGATCTTGCTCTGGTCTGTCACACTGGGAGCTGTCAGTCACTCAAGGCAGTATCTCTACCTACTTGCAGATTGCCAAATCCAAGTTCTTTTATTTCTTAAAAAGAAGCAAAAAGGCAGATCCAGAACTGCTTCCTAAGCTTTGAGGTTCAAAGAAGCCCCTCCGAGGGCCAAATCCTGAGTACACTGAAGTAAGTACCAAAACTCCTCCTGCATTTGGTGGGGTCAGCAATTCACCCAAGAGTCTGAGCAGGCAGGCTTGAGGCTTTTCAGTGCAGCAGCCAGGCAGTAACAGCACAGCTGCTGCATCATACTGTGCTTACAAGATGTGGGTTTTATTATGAGGCCACGGCCCTCAGGCAGCTCTAACTCACTTTTATACAGGAACTTTTATAGGGATTCATGCATTTATTTATTGTGCTCATAAACACCCTCCGCCCCCACACACACATTAGCTGCGCAGCTGCTGCCTGCTGCAGTGCTCGTTGCTGAGCTGCCACCCCAGCGCCCCTGCAGCCCAGGCTCTGGGCACAGCAAGGCACTGCCTCTCTCCATCCCCCTCTGAGCACTTGGGCTCTTCTCATTTGTCCTTCACTGGCCAAAAAAGCACCCTTTTTTTTTTTTTCCTTTTTTCTGGTTCATCTTCTGGTAAGGTTTAAAATGTGACAATCCCAGGAGCAGGTCCTGACAGTTTCATGCTTCTCTCTGCTAATAAGATCCCTTGTTCATTGCCTTGCATGCTGACATGAGAACATCTCACTGTCCTTGTTGGAGGCAAATTGTCTGATGGTTAGAGAGGGAGTCTGCAGATAAGTCTCCTGAGGGGCTGTTCCTGCTTTGCTGTGTCCTTTCTAGGGCCTTGGGTGACCTTCTTTGCCTCCATGTCCCCAGTGCCCCTGCTTTAGAGATGACTGCAGCTAATCAGTATTATCCAGCCCTTAGCTGTGCTGGGTGAAAGGGGCTACCTAGGAGCATGATGGTTTTTATTAGGATAGACCTGCCTTCTGAAGGTGGCTTTTAGCCTTGCTAGATGTCAAGAACTTTCAGCATTTCCTCTGTTTCCCCATCCCCATGGCTGCTGAGATTTCAAGAGTGAATTAACATTTCCAGCCATCATCTCAGAGTTCTCACTTCTTCTCACCTGTACACTGGTTCGTAGCCATGACAACAAACTTGTTTTAAATAGACACACACAAAACTCTCCAAAAAGACCCTCCTCACTGTCTCAGCACCTTAATCCCATTGCTTGTCAATCCAGGCTATATTTTTGTTGCAGCTGCTTTAGAAATCCTGGATTCCTTCCTGAGACTTGTATGTGGGTGTGATGGCAACAGATGAACAGAGTTTATGGGGAATGCAGAGAGATGCCAAGTTACCCAGCCTGTGTAGGCAGATAATGGAAAACTTGAGCTCAGAAACAAGGCTGTAGAGATACTGTGGACCAGACGTGCACTTGCCAGGAAGAGTTCAGCTCAGTTGCTGACACTGCCAGCAGTGGGTGCAGCTGAACCTGCTCTGCCATGGTCTCATAAAACATTCAAATATGTTTGAAAATATGCTGACTCTGCAGCCTTCTTAAGTCCAGGGATGGTTCCTGTATAACTGAAATTGCAAAGCAATCCATAAAATCAGGCCAGCTATTATCATGGCTGGTGGTAACTGAGGAAGGGAATTATTTAGAACTCCATCTTTTATGTTAGCTGTGGGTCTTTTCTCTGGATAGCCTTTAACCCAGGCAGGATGAGCTATTTCCCACACTGTAAAAAAATTCTGGTTTGTTTAGCAGGACACTGTTGAGCTAAACATCCCACTTCACTTTGAAAAGTTGCCCTGGCTGTTGCTGCTGGCTGGATTCTACTGGCTGTGGCTGGAAGACTTCATGCAGCAGATCTCTGAGCCCTAGGCAGTGGCTGGTACCTGGAGACTCTACCACTTTCTCTACACACTACTTGTGTCATCCTGCTGTTTTGTGAGGGTCACTGGGAGCAGGGGCTGCAAGATAAGGGGCAGGAAATGATGGCTGTGAGAGCAGCAGTACAGGCAGGGGCATTGAGCACAGACTTGTATGAAACCTTTAAGTCCTTCCCTGAGTTTTGGACTATTTCTGCCTTTTCAGAGTAGTGTTTGTCAGAACGTATGTCTGCATTTAAGCGGAGTGCTGCTGCAAGGAGGAGGTTATAGGAACTGGAATTAGGAAATAGTCAGATGTGTTGCTTCATCTAACATGAACTGGAGAATCAGAGGTGCTGGTGGGAAGACTGTCCATGGTGGTAACAGATTAGCATCCAGGCCCTAAACTCAGGGTCTGCCTTAGCTGCTGTCTTAGCTGTTTCTGTGAGCCTGACAAGAAATTTGCTCCCTTCTCCCCCTCCACCAAGCTGTGCATTGTAAAGGGGAGAGACACTTTAAAAGCTACAAGGGTCTCTTGGCAATGCACAGAGGGGGTTCTGCATCTGCCCCACGCCTTGAAGTCTAATCTCATTTACAGTTGTCAGCGTGGGCTGCTGGAGGAGATGAAAGGCCGAGGACAAGGAGGGACAATAGATTAATCTTGAGCAGAGGGCACTGGGAGTGCACCTGCCTCAGCCCCACTACCTTGAGGAGGGGCAGCAATAGCAGCTGGACATGTGTCATCTGCTGCTCTTTGAGGCACCCAGCCATGGAGCACACGATTAATGACTCAAGGGGCTGGGCTTTTGTGAGCAATAAAGCCCTGGGATTTAAGCAGGGCTCTCAGGCCTTTTTTTTTCTGAGCAGCACCATCACTTTACATTTCTCAAGTGACATTTTGGTCCCAGAGAGCTGCTGTCTGTGGCCACAATGCTCCCCTTTCTCCTCCCTCCCCAAACCAGGCTGACCTTTGTCACGCAGCATTAACCCTTTGACTCCTCCACTTTGGGTTATGGGGTTTGGAAAAAAAAAAGAGTCCCTTCAAATTCATGGCCCTGTGGACAGAGCTGAAGGGAAGAATGGGCTGGTAAGAGAGGATCTGGTTTTGCTGAAGGAGATTGGTTTGCTGGTGCTGCCTGAATTATCAGCCCCTGGTGGCCTTCTGCCAGAGGTTCTTTTGAATACAGAAGCCTCCAGGAAAAAGGGGAGGGGAATTTATCCTTCCTTCAGTCAAGGAGGCAAACTGAGGCACTGAGCGGCAAATAAATGTCTGAGAGACTATTCCCTTTGCAGGGTAATGTCTTGTCTTTTACCGTGCCTGGATTAGCCTGTGTCCATCCCCAGTGTTGTGGCAGCGGATGGCAACGTCCCAGCACTTCGAGGCTTATACCCAGATTTGGCCTTTAGCCATGACACCCTGGAGTGATGGCTCGGCGTGAAAAAGCTACATGGAGCTCATCAACGATCTTCCCACCTCTTGCAGGATGAACAGCAAAAATTCCCCAAGTTCCTTCTCAATCTTCTAATACCTCTGTATGCTGAGCACCAGCCAGCCCTTAAGCTGGATGCGGCTCTCCGGGGCTGTCTGTACTCACAGCTTCCCTGCAGCGTGAAAGGTCCATGACCCGCTTCCCCATTGCCCCTTCCCTGGCTATTTGGATACTCCTCTCTCCAGTCCTGCCAGCATGTGCACAGACTGGGTTGGCTGTGCCTAGTGAAGAAAGTTGGGAGTAGCAGCCGTGAGCCAGACGCCAGCAGCGTAGCAAGCACAGCACTGTTAAGCTTGTGCTGGTGGAAGAAGGCATCTCCTGAAATGTTTGAAGACGTCATCACAAACTCACCAAAAAGCACATGGAGGCTGAGTCAGTCTTACACAGCTCGTGAGTTACTGACAGCTTGATGTCTCTGGATTTGTAAAAGCCTCGGGAGGCTTCCTACTCGTTACACATTTGTGTAGCTCCCCTCCCGAGCTGCCCGGGAACCTGCAGGGGCGAGGCTGGGCCGAGGAGCCGCGCCGGGCGATCCCTCTCCGCGGCAGCAGGAGCCCTTGGTGCTGTTCTCTCACTCTGCCAGTTCAGCTGAACGCACGGGGAGGTTTTGAGGCACAGAGATACTTGCACATGCATTGTTCTCGAATCATGTCTTGCACATAGAAAACCACTGAAGCAATAAAAACATTTAAGCCTGCGTATTTGAAAAGCAAGGGGAGGGGGGAGCCATAAACACAGAGTGGATTGATGCTGTTCTGCAGATCAGCTGCTGCATTGTGCTCTGTGGCTGTGTGCGCTGGTACGATAGAGGAGGGGAAGAGATCATCCTGTCTCCAGAGGGACAAGCCAGCTGCTTAGCGAGTGGAAACAGTTTGAAGGTGCTTTTCTATGCCATCCTCGCTTATGTTTGTAACATTCACAGTGCTTTCAAAGTTACTCTCTAGCAGACCTGGAAGGCAAGTGTTTCTGCTCTGCGGTAGGAGGCCTGATGTTCCCGTTACCTTCCTGTACTTGCAGTCAGCACAAATGTACTGGGGCACGTTTGCAAATTAAATGCAGCAGTGGGTGTGTTTGTGTTTAACGGCAGCCAGGGAAGTTGTGATCTCCTTCTGCCTCCTCGCTAGGCAGTGTACAATGTTCTGGTCTGAAATCAGCTTGGTACCAACCAACACACAGTGAGACAAAGTTAATGGGTTTCAGATGGTGGGCAGTTCTCCTGCACTGTTATATGTACAGGCTGCTGAGGAAAGCTGATCTCTCCATGGTCTAGATCTTTATGTGAGTCAAACCTTGCAGTGGCTGCATGTTCTAGCTGGAGCACTTGGGACAGTTACTTCTTTCCCTCTCCTCTCCCAGTCTCCTGAGTGGTGGCATCTGAGTGGCAGCCTCATTCAGCTGCTTGTGGTGACACTGGGGATAGTCTATCACCAGAGACAAATATCTTGGTGAAATTGTTTCTGATCTCACCAAATCTTGCTTGGACATTGAATTCCTTCAACTCTAAAATTAAACCCCCAGCACTAGCAAGACACAGAATTTATGTATTCTTAGTGTATGTTCCTGTTGCTTAGAAACAGCTGTCTGCAGTGGCCCCGTGTTGCTGGTGAGAAAAGTAACAATGCATGAAACTGATGTTAAACAAGTAAGATCAATCTTACCCCTAGGAACTGTTCTTCCTGTTCTTTGATACTTGACGTACTCTGTAAGTACCATAATCTCTGGAGTTTCCCAAGTTTTATGAGGAAAAAATAAATGAGGCTGCTGGAAGCAAAGCTGTTTGTGACTGTTGTCAAACCTGGTCTCATGCACTTCTTCAGGGCAGGGTTCCCTGAGGAGGCATCTCTTTGCCTCTGTGATCCTTCACAATTAGGTACCAGTGATGATGGAGACCTTGCTTTGTGTAACATACTTGTCTGAGATGCACAAAGGTAGTGGAAAGGCTTGTTGGTGACAGCCTACAGCCAGTGAGGTGTGGCCATGCTCACCTCTGGGCAGAGAAAGGATCATTGTAAACAGTGAAAAATGGAAAGTTTCACAAAACTACTGGAGGCTTTGATCCTGGAGAACTTGGGCTCTGACTTGTTTTCAAGTCTTTTGCTAGACCAAGCGTAACAATTGTCTCAGACCCATTATATATCTAACATCAACTGTGTGTTTTGCTGGGGCTGGTACCAGATTTGGAGAGCAGGGTGGGTGTTTAGTTCTTGGCTCTGAAGCACCCCAATGCTTGTTTCCCCCACTGGCTTCCTGCCCCTCCTCTCACGTTTCCCTGCCCTCACGCTGGGAGTGACGGGGCCGTGGGGCTTGAGCGCCTGTCCTCACTGCAGGCAGCGGCCTCCATGGCAGGATGCTGCTTTTCAGCCTTGTTTGCACTGGGGAGGAGATGGGAAGTGTTTCTTGTGGTTCCTTCTTCCTTTTGAACTGCTGCCTCCTCCCTCAGGAGCCCCCTCTTGGTTGCACACAGCCTTGTTATCACTGGATTCATATCTCTGGGTTGTTCTCCAACAGGAAAAGCACAAACATTTTTCCTTTGTGTGTCCTCTGATGATAGTATTTAGGGCTTGAAGATATATTTATTTTGCATTGATTGGTGCATTTAGGTAGCCCCTTTGGGGGAGACTGCTGGGAAAAGCATGGGAGATGGTCCTGCTGCTGCCATCTCTGGTCTCTGAGCTGTGTCTGGAGACTGTGTCTGGATGAATAACTTCTTTCCAACCTAAAAATGTCTGAAGAATCTTTATTGCACTGTATGTTTGCTTTATCACACTTGGACTTGCCAGCCCTGGGAATTCTGTGGGGATGCCTTGTGCATATGTGTAAGTGTGCAGGCTTGCTCCTGTGCCTTCAACATGTTAAATATTCTGGTGCTGCTGCCTCTAGAGTTCCATGAACTAGAGCATATGCTAGCTTTTTTTTAGAGGACTCTTCAGTGCCGGGCATCCACACCAGAGGTTTTTGCTGTTGCAATGCTTCTCAGTCAGTCTGTGTCCCAGAGGCTGTGGTGTGCTGCCTTGCTTGTGTGCTTTTCACGTGCTGAGTGCCTCCTGCCTGCATTCATTGCCTTTTGCAGCACTTGGAGAGGCCAAAGACGTGTCTTTCTGTGAGCGAGTGCAAGGACCAGTCTATCTACCTGTCAGGCATGGCAGGAACCAGCCTTTGTGGCAGCATAGCTTCATAGTTGTATGTGAGAGCTGAAGGGGGCTGGGGTACGAATGCTGCACGGTCCCCTTCAACAAGACGGGTGTGCTGGATGACTTCTCCCAGGGCAGTGGGAGCCAAAATGTCTCCCAAAGAATTGTCATATGGGACTGAAACAGAAACTTCCAGCCTTATTCCTTCTGTGCCTCATGAGCTCAGAGCTGCCATTGCTACGTTGATTTATGGGATCTTTTAAGGTTGGTACTAGTGGCCAAGAAGAGCTGGGGCAGAAAGTCATTTGCCAGCTGCTGATTTATGGCCCTAGTAAACAGTCCTGAAAAGCACAGTGCGAATTTGCTGGACCTTATATGGTTCCAGCTGACTGGAAGCTTAGACTATTATTTGACCATGCAGAGTAATAAAACTGTGAAAACTAATTAACTTTTGGGACTACTGAAAAACAAACTAGTTCATGCAAAAAATTACTCCACACTTGCAAGCAACAGTGACTTTATAGGCTTATCAGCCTGTATTTAATGACCAAGCACGTAGTACAACACGTGAAGCGTGCTCCTTTTGCTGACTTCCAGGGCCAAACAGAATGGAACCAACCACTGGGGATCTGAATAGCAGCTTGGGAGAATGTTCTCCTTCCTCCTTATTAATTGTGTAGCTGAGATGTGGGTGGAGGTTTGACACAAAATGCATCGGATGGTTTCTGGGAGTCTAAACCAGCCTGAGTTATGCACGCCCAGCCTGAGCCGGAGCGATTCATTCAAGGAAAGCTGCAGTGAAGTGCTGTGAGCTGTCTGAGGTCCTTCCCTGTGAGGTGTGGCTGAATGAGCTCTGTCCCAGTGGGAACACGGAGGTGTTTTTCTGATGTTAGCAGGCAAACAGCCGGCCTGCTCAGGCCCTGCCTCCTGTGATGGGGATGCTCTGTGTGTACCAGTTCTGATGGTGCCATCAGAGGAGGGATGTTCCTGAGTGCCTCGTATTGTGTTCTGTGCCAATGACAAGGCACTTATTGACTTTGTGTGGAGGATCCAGCCTCTGTCATCCTGCACAGATTTGGAGGGAGGGAGTGACTGGCCATCCTTCCTGCTTAATGAGGTTACTGAAGTGACCCTCCTCCCGTCCCATCGCCCCGGCGTTGCTCAGTAGCCTCAGTGCTGGATGTTCAGCTGCCTGTGCCGTCCGAGTCCAAGCTGTGCCTCTTGATTCCTGTTCCCCTTTGCTGGAGTCTATCAGTTTAGCTGGTGGCAGAGCCTTTGTTCACTGGGACATGTAATATCACTTTGCTCTTCTTTTCTGATCAACAGCTCACCACCCCAAAGAGCAGAGCTGGCCCTTTTGCAGGAGGCAGGCTGCTCTGGAGCCAGCTGTGCAGTTGGTTGTGTTGGAGTGGCACAGGCTCAAGCCACGGTTCCTTGGAAAGCTGCAGGCAGTGCATGGCCTGTCTTCTCCCCCTCTTCAGAAGGGAGGAGATGAAGGTTGAATATCACACCAGGTCCCTCTACTGCCCCACTGTACAGCTGTGAAATGAGGGAGCCTGACCTGGAGCTACCTGCTGTAGCAGAAAGATTGTGTCCTGGCCAGGCCTGTGCCATGCCTGGGTCATGCAGGAGAGTCTCTCATATCTTGGCAAGGTATTTGTTGTGATTGCTGATACAGGAGCAGGTATTTGTCATTTCAAAGAGAAACCATCTTAAAGGCAGGAAAACTGTGATGACATTTTAAAAATAATATTTTAAAATATTTTTTAAAATTTTGCCCCCTTTCTGGTGGGTGCACTTGAATTGTCATGGGACTCAGTATCAGAGTAACGGCATAGATCTATCCCAAGCTTTAGTTTTCTCAGCTAAGTATTATTGCAGAGCTATTATTTGACCTAAAATAAGTGTGTGTGCATACTCACTGCTATAGAATTCTGCTTTTTCATGCATCAAATCAAGTCCCCGTGGATTTTCACCTCCCTCCCAGATCTGGCAGACAGCGAAAAAAGGAGCTATTTTTAATCTTAAATGTTCTGTGTTTCAAGTTCAGAGTATAAAATGTCATTTTTCTCCTGACAAGCTTCATGGCTGATTGCTATAAAACTCCTTGTCTTTAAAGGAAGGATAAAACTTCCTACAGGAAGGGCAAAAGTTCTGATTTTGGGGGATATGGATCTTTCTTCCTTTGGGAAATTGAAAAACAGTGGCACATACTGCCCTTGGATTAAAGCATTTACTGAGAAGGAGGAACAATTTAATAGAGGAGTCTAGCAAAGTCCAGAGTGGTACCAAGAGATCCAGTTCCCCTCCAGGAGGGGAGATGATGGTCACTGGATTAGGAATCATTTGCCTGAAACAGTATTTCTGTCAATCAGAGGTGGGCATCACTGGCAGGATGGTGCTTACACACCTTTCATCATCCTGCTGGCACTTCAGTCCTATCATCCCACTGGAGTCAGTGCTCCATCTGTCCTCTCAAACGCCTGGCATGTGTTGTCCAGGAGACAAGATGAGTTTTTGGTCTGAGTGTTCTCCCTGCTCAGAAGAAACGGGTGTAGACAAAGTTCCTTCCTCTCTGCACTGGATGTGCTGTTCTGTGCCTGAGCCCCGTCAGGTGGGTGGGAGGGGAGTTACCTGCCAGAGCAGGTCCAACCTTCTGTGTTGTCCTGTGCCCAGGGGTGTGATAATAGGGACAGCAAGTCGTTACCACCAACGTGCAGACACTTCTTTAAGCAAAAAGGGCAGAGACAAAGGGCAGAGACCACTGGCTTCTGTTTGCCCTAAAGTGAGGACGAGGGTAAGGCAGAGCAGATCTGACAGTACAGGAGGGCTTGAGCTGGGGAGAGCAGCGTGCTCAGTTTTGCAGTGTAGCTTTAGGTCAGGGCTTCAGGCTAGGCAGCAGGCTGGCTGCCTTGGGTGTCACAGGAGCAACGGTCCCTAGTCAGGGCTGAACCTTGTCCCTCTGGCACTGGTGGAGCAGCCCCAGTGCAAACCCCAGCTGGGCTTTCTTCTCACTCCCAATGCCACGGGGGCTTTGTGACAGTCCAAGAGGTCTCTGCAGGTGGCCCCTTGAGCTGGAACAGCCTTTGCCTGCACTGCTGCACCCTTGGTTAGCCCAGAGTTGCAGCTAATGCAACACAGGCAAGATGAGTTCCCTGAATTTGTATGGGCAGAATTTTTCCTTCCTGAGTAAGTTTCCATCCTGGCTCCCAGCCTGGCAGCACCCTGCAGACATAGCCTTGGGCTTTGCTGTGAGGACTGCCTGAGGCAGCGCATCCATCACATCACCCTGGCCCCTGATAAGGTCTGATGGGACAGCCAAGCTCTGAGCCCAGCAGCCCAGCCCCAGCACAGCCCTGCAGGGTGCTGCCTGATGCAGCAGGGCAGCAGCACTTGTCTCTTGGGGCTTGCTGGACCGGTGGTGTCTCTGCCTGGCCTTCGTCTCACTGGTGTTGCTCACCAGATATGTCACTAAGCAGCAGCAGAGAGCGACCCAATGGCTCAGATCTGATTAACCTCTACAACTTTATCCTGTGTCTTAATTGGATTAGCTGCAGGGGGGTGGCTTTGCTGCTGTTCCTTTTTTTTTTTCCTTAAACAGGTACTTGTCACTGTGACATCTGATGCAAGCAACAAGTTAGAGTAGCAAGACCTGTGAATAAACAAGTGGTATTTGCTTCTTCCCTGCTGCTCAGCTAACAGCTCCTGCCCTTGCTTTCTGAAAAACTGCTGTAGGTGATGCCTGTGAGGTGGGTCTGAGTAAGCCCTGGAGTTGGATCTCTTGGGAGGTGTGAGTCTCACGTAACAGCCTGGATGCCAGACCGAGTGTCCCTGCTTGCTAACTGCAGTTCTGTCACTTTTTTTGGGAAGGATTTCTGCTCAGTAAATGTTCAAAGCTGTATTAACTTTCCATGTTCGGTTTCTTTCATCTTTTTTCTGAGCTTTTTAGTTTCCTTCAGGGCCTGATTCTTCTGCACCTTAGGGTTTTTGCTTGTATCACTGCAGTGGCTGTGGGCTGTAGGGAATTTGCCTTATTCAGCACTGCAGCAGCCCTTCCTCTTCAAGGACTTCAAAGCTTGTTCTCCAGTATCAGTTCATTTAATTTTGCAGGTGGGAACATGGAATAAGGAGATCAGTGATGACATCCTGTTACAATGGGGGACAGACTGCTACAGACCTAAAAAAGGAATGGATTCCGTTTGATCAAGGGATTGCCTCTCATTCCTCAAGCTGCTGTCTACCTGCACGATGCCCAGTTGGGAAAATGGAGAACCAGTTTACAGGAAACTTTCCCTCATGCCCACCCTTCTGCCTGCAGCACCCAGTTACCTCTTCAACAAGCTTAATATAGAAGCCTTTCTCCTCGCCATAATTGGTCCTGGATTGGGCACTGGAGAGGGTCATTCACCTCCCTGGGATGATGGAAGGAGTCCATGCTGCTGAGCAGCTCTCTCACATCTCTTTCTAGATAGCTGTGCACAAAAAGAGTGAATTGTAAGTGTGATACCAGGAGGAATAATAGATGTACCAGCACCACTCTGCCTGTTAAAAGATCAAAAGCACTGTTACATTAAAGCTGGTAATATTGCCTGGCTTGGCAAAAGGGCTGGGAGATTGTTCCAGGGTTTTGATACATGTTCAGATAAACTGTCTTCCACAGTGAGGATCAGGCCTTTGGGTTCAGCCCAGGTACGACAGCATGGGCGTTAGTGACCGGGTGAAAACGTCACTCCAAGGAATTCCATCTTTCCATAGGGCTAGAATGTGATTCTTTTGTGGACACTGTGTGCATCACAGCTGCAGTCCCCAGGTAGAGGGTTTGGTGCTTCATTGCATCTGAGGTGCCTTTATGGGCTGTGTGGATGTCAGGCATGGGCTCTGCTGCCACTTGTAAAGCAGATGTCATCGTTAAGTTGAATTACGATGGAGGTTAGTTTCCCTTTCCAGCTTTAATGTATTCATGTATTTTGTGTCCACTGGCCCCTCAGCAGCTTGCAGGCTGGATATGTAAATTGGTAGCTGCAGAGGATGACTGATCCATTAATAGGTGGAATTTGATGCTCGTAAAAAATGAGTGCATTTAATGTTGCATGGCAATGGTTTACTTGAATTTTTAAGTTGCCTGAGGATTTCTTACTTGGAATTCTGTGGCTTAGGCTGTGTTTGTTACAAAAGCAATACAAATGGAGAGTCCCTCTGGTTCCAGAGGATTGGCTATTCTTTTGTCTGTGAGTATCACTTACACTTTTTCTGTATCAAATGTTATTCCAAGGAAGCTGTGAAAATGTGAAATGCAATGATATCTGAAAATGAAGCATTGCACTCCACATTTGCTGTATCCACAGAAGTATCTGTCTTTGGAGATCTCTTCAGATGCAATTTTTCAGGAAAGGCAAGTTTTAGTAGATAATTTTTCATTATTAGGCTTTCATGGAGGGATGTAGAGGACTAAAAGGACTTGGTGGGTCATTAAAGTAAGTGCTATGGGGTTTTGAACACAAGATGAAATTCTGGCCCCTCTGAAATGGCCTCATTTGTTTCCTTTGGGGGCCCCATGTTAATTTCATTGCTGATTTCAGAAGGGCGAGGACTTCCCCTGATTTTAATTTTACAGTATTTCTTTAAGCATGCAGGCATAGAAATATTCACTTTCTTTTGCTCTGAGTTCTGTTAAAGGAGACACACAACGTGCAGCTCTTCCATGGTAGAGCATTAGTGATGATCCCTCAGATATTGAGAGGCTGCACTCTGAAAACAGTGGCATTCCTTGCTCTTGCTCTTCCCCTTAGCACTGTGAGAGGAATATTTGTGCTGAGACAATACACATACACAAGCCTGGGCTGAAGGGGCAGTAGCAAATATGCAGGGACAATATTGTGATACACACCATAAAGTCATGCCAAGGAAAAAGGAATATTCAAATATTCAGGCTCAAATAATTTTTTTCCCTGATGCTTCTATGGCTTATTTTAATTTTTCCTAAGGTGAAGCGCTGGATCCAAGCCTTAGTAACAACCAGCATCTTTCATGTCAGGGGAAAAAACTCTTTGCTAGCATCTACCTTGGCCACAGCCTCTCTAAATCCTGGTGTTGGCTGGAAGGACATCAGGCCAGTATGCAGGCAAAACCCAGCAGCTTTCTTCTGGAGGCTTGACCTCTCAAATAGTCCATGCCCAGGGTTCTTGGGAGTGTTCTCTCAAGCCGGTGAGCTCCGTGCAGCTGAAGGTACTTGGCATCTTTGGGTATCGATCACGCTTTGGGGCTGGGGAAGGCAGCGTTGTGCTGTGGGCTCTTTGGCCAGGCCACTGTAGCCACAGCTCCTCGTGGAGAGCCCTGGTCTGCCTCGCCTGGGCTCGGCACGCAGCGGCCAGCTCGTGTGGCTCGAGGGTGGAGGGGTGGTAGGATGTGTAAGGCTGAAAAAGGCCTCAAGAAATTTCCCGTTCCCACGGGTCAAAGTTACCTACCTTGTCTCATTTCCTTGGTGTAGGAGGGAGTCTCACTTCAGCTTCTCTGCAACCAGGTTCATCAGGCCTGGGGAGAGAAGAGTGAATGGAGAAGCTGTTCATCAGGGCCTGCTTCCTCTGGTGGTACCAGCTGGCAGTTACTGAAATAATTTTTACTTTAGCTACCTCCAAACTCTGTAGAGGTGGGAACTGAAGCAAGCAACACTGGCAATTAAAATGGCCATATAATTTTTATTGCCATAATAAAGACTAATGAGAAGTAAAATGTATTATTTTATGCAACAGGACAGGAATTAGTGTCAGCTAAGCAACCCAGTCTGTTGTACTCCACTACTTGCTACAACAAAAATTTAACTATGCAGTGAGATTTTTCTAACCTAGAAGTGCTAAGAGAAGAGTGTGAGGGCCACGCTGTTTTCTCGCTGTGTTCCCTCCCTGGGTTGACAGGTGAAGAGGCTGATTGATGGCCAGCTTCCAGTTAACACAGTTATTTGGCTTGTTTACGTGGTAACTGTGCTGAGGATCCTGCTGTTACCTGAGTAACCTCATTCCTGAAGAGGGATTCTGCTGAAATCTTTGTCCATGGAATGAGGTGAGTCAAACCTCTGGTTTCCCTCCATGCTGGGGAAATGTCCAGACTCAGGGTGCAAATCCTCAAACCAGCAGCAGGTTTGTGCCAGTCCTACATGGGATGGAAGAGCCCAGAGCAGCTTCACAGCTGGGCCCCACCTATTTCCTTCCTGGTGAGAACAAGCAGTGAGATGGACTCTGTCCCTGGCTCACATCTGTCCTTGGGATGCAGTAGATTTGCTGTCCTGCACATGCTTATGTGTAGTACTGTACTGCAGGGCTGAGCAAGGCTAAAAGTCTTGCCTGTCTGTCTCCTCTCCAGCTCCTCCAAGTCACTCCATATGATGAGCAGAGCCCAGTTAGATCTGTTCTCCATCTGTCCCTTCCTCCCTCATCTTCACTATCATTAATTGTCAGCGCCTGGCTTGAAAGATTGCCTCTTAGCACCATGCTGATGGGATCTTTCCACAGAGGATTAAGGCTGGAGTGGATTGACAGGAGACACTATCCGTGCTGTGGGAAGTTTGCCAGTCGTGTGTGGGCTCAGCACTGCTGCTCTTCCAGTTACTCCAGTTCATGTCAGGACATAGGCAAGAGCCAGTTGCAGCTCTGTGGCCCCACATGGGGCCAGCTGGCCAGATGTGGCCGGGTGCACTGTGTGGGGGGTTTGGGAGATGCCTCCTGCCCCCAGCTCTACCTCCCATGGAGGTGATTTCGTACCTGGCTCCCTGGGGGTTCCACTGTGCAGTGCAGTGATTTACCCAGGGCTGAGGGTGATGGTAACAGTGTTGTGTGGGGTGCTGCCAGCAGGAGCTGAGATCTCATTTCTTACTCTGTCATGCTCCCTAGGTGGCTAATGTGTCTGTAAATCACACGAGTGCTTCCCGTGGCTTGGCTTTCTGTTACTGCCTCAGCTGCCAGGATTTCATGGGACACAGATCTACTGGTGAAAGCACAGCCCCCCTTCCTTGTGGAGGTACTTAGTATGTATTTCCAGTGCCCTGAAGCATAGCTGAGGGGCCTGCTAAGCTCTCTGATTCCAGACCCTGAGAGATGATACTCCTTCTTGCTTTATTTGGTTTGCTTTCCTGTGGAGACTGTGTTTTCCTGTATGTGCACAGGGAGCAGGGGAGAGAACCCCTTGGTATTTCAGAAGGTAGGAGTTTCCCCTTACTTCGTTGGTCTCCTGATATGCTCCTGACAAGTCCTTGGAGACCTGTGTTGCTCTTTCCCAAAGGCAGTGTGTGTCCTGCTGTAACCAAAGGGTATCTGTTACCTTGCAGGGATGACCTGGGGCCTGGAGACATGTTTACTCCCTGCTGTCAGTGGCACAGGTGATGACTCTTTTTCCATAGTTAGGACAGGCTGGCAGTAACTTTCTGTGCTCTGAAGTTATCACACCAGGGAGGACTTCCATGTCTGTTGATGCTGTCTACAGCTACAGCTGTTATAAAAAAGTCTTCTCCCTGTTTAAAGGAAAATCTTTATATCTAATCCATCTCTGACTTTAAATCTCACAGATAGCCAAGTAACCCCAGCAGAATCTGCACCACAAGGCTCAGTTTTGTGGGCTTCTTGGAGGAAAGGTGAAAAGATCTTTACAGAGTTTAGAAGCATTGTTTGACTTATTTTTTTTTTAAATTAAAATCCCACTTTCTGGCATTCCCATGTCCCTTTAAGTCATTTGTGGTAACATTTCTTTTGTTTCTTTCTTTAAAACTCTTTTTATCCCGGTTCATGGGACTGTACAAGTAGAAACTAAACCACTGCTTGGTATTTCCTAGCCCATCCTATCTGTTCTTCATCTCCAGATCCTCTCAGCTCTCCTCAGCTCTCCCCCTTCCCTCCCCAGCTTCCCTTGAAGGGCTGGGAAAGCAGCACTGGCGCATTATGTTGCCTGGCTGATTGTTGTGGGGTTGTGTTTGTGTGGGGAAGGTCACGAGACAGAAAGACCACCAGGCAGGGGTGGTGGTGGGGGGTTCAGTCCCTCTCCATTCAGTTCTTGTGGCAATGGGTGGGAAGAGCCTTGTTTGCATGACAGGATTTCAGGGGGCAATTGCTTTTTGTTTAGGTTTCTTCCACGGCTGCTGCATGGGCCCTGGAGGGCTACAACAAAAGTTGAGCATATAGATGAGATTCATGGGGCTGAAGCGTGCTGAGATAACCAAGAGGCAAAGCTGCCAGTGCAGGAGTGCCTGAGCCAGAGCCAGCCACGGTGTGCTTGCAGCCTGGAGACTGGCAGCGATTGCTCTGGTGGGGTGTTGGTGCTATGTCCAGTCTTGGCTCCGGTGGGAACTCTTCTTGGATGTCTGAATCTTGTGGGCTGAGGGCCATAGCTGGATGAACTCTGTGGAAGTTTTCTGTTTGTGGAGTGAAGGCTGTAATGTGGGGGGACAGCTCCACAGGCCGGCCACAGTGCTTATGCATCCCTGAATGTTTTGAGACTTCCAGCCAGTGACTTTTATTTGCAGCATCTGCCTCCTTCCTTGCCCATCAGCTCCAGACTTCTGAGAGCAATCTTGGGTTTACTTCCTTGTCATCCCTCTGAGCAGCTGAGATGCTGTCCCTTCGTGCAACTCTCCCCTCACCCCCCATCCTTAGAAAGCAGCTCAGTCTATATTTACCACTGTGTGCACAAAGGCAAACATTGTCAGGGACTCATTGTGACTGTCCCAATTACCCTGAGTTCATTTGCATAAGAAGATTGACCAGCCTGTGGTAGTGGCTTTGCCTTGGCTGTCTGATATGGGACACTTAAATCTGGGGAGCAGAAAAGAAGCAGAGTCTCCAGGCTGGGTGTGTGATGGGGAGGGGGTGATGGTTTTGGTCCCCAACAGCACGGGTGCTGCAGCAGCCCTCCCTGGAAGGAGGATGCCTTGGCAGCTCCCAGCCGCCGGCAGCAGCCCTGACTCAGCTGTAGTAGCTGCCAGGTTCCCAGAGATACAGATTCAATGAACCCCAAGCATGCCTGAGCTCCTGGCTGTCCCATCTGAGTAAACCCTCCTCCTGTTTAGTGTGTATGTGTGTATTTGCTTATTTATTTTTAGTAGGTGTTGACCCTGCTTGAATGCTTTTAGACTGAGCAGTGACCTGCCTTTTGTCACTTCCCTCAGGCACATGTAACCTCTCCTCCTGTGTCAGGATTTCTTCCAGAGAGCTAGCTGCTCCTGCGGGCAGGCACCGAGCGGAGAGGAAAGCAGCTGGGCTGAAGCACGAGCCAGGAAGCTGGCTGGGATGGTGTCATCTCCTGCCCCAAAGCAACAGCCAGTGCTGCGAGGGCTTGCTCGCGCCGCGGCAGCTGCACGGCTCACACTCCTCTCACTGAATGGAGAATTATTCATAGTCCCTTCCCCCCGTGCCATATGTAACGTGAGCTGCCTGTGCCCAGGCTGGCAGATGGAAAAGCGAGGCCCTGGTCTATTTGTGGTGATGGTTCTTCATGGGCTCAACTGGCCTGTTCAGGCTTGTCAGCTCTGGCAGGGCAGCCTTTCTGCAGACCCGGCTGTCCCTCCTCTGCTGCCCTGTGTGCGGACGCCTGTGCAGGCACAGGGCCATCTCTTCATCTGCCCTCTGCTTCCAGGAGACACTCTCCACTTGGACATCTCTGCTTGTTCCTTCTGGGTATCACCGAGCTTTGCATGCTTCTGGGGGTGCTTTGAGCTTTAGCTTAAGAATCCCCTCTCTAGTGTTTGGTGATTTCCAGTTTTTACTAGTCTGTCCTTAAGTGGCAATATATGGGAGCCCTTTGTGGAGGTGTCTGAAGCACAGGCAGCTCATCTCAGCTGTGGCAGTATTGTGAGCCTCTTGCATCCTTGGGTAAATGACTTCACCTCTCTGCTTTGAGTTCCCAGTCCATAACGTGGAGCTCTTTATGAGATGGTACCACCACTGTGAGTCATAAACAGCACAAACTGTAATTTCAAAATGCACTCTGTGATAGAGACCTGATTTCTCATGGCCAGATCTCAAATCTCTGTCCTATATTTTTGGACGTGTCTCAGAGGGATTGGTGATCCACTCCAGATTTCTCAGGAATTCCTTTGCTTTTTTTTTTTTTTTTTTTTTTTGGGGGGGGGAGATGAGGGGAAGAAGAAATCCTCATGTCTTTTCTCAGATGAGTTGCTGCTTGTGCTCTGACTCCAGGACACTCAACATTTTCTGCCTGAAATTAACTGCATTGATGCTGTTGTGTTTGCCTGGTGCCAGAAATACCAAAAAAGAAGGGGGCAGAACCAGAATCTCGAGTTGAGGCACAGGTGGGCCCCTCATGGTTACTCTAGCGACAGCTGAAAAATCACTTTATATGTTTGACTTCCCAGATGTGTTGAAAAGGCAAAGGAGAGTCAAGTCTTAGATTTAAGTTTGTTTTCCTTTCCATTGTGTGTGTTTTTGAGGGCTGTGCTGTATCTTCAACTGGGTTTCTATGACCTCTCATTTCAGCTTTTGTGACAGTGGAATCTATTTATGAACAAGCAAAATATGAACTCCACTGAATTAGCTTTCAAATGGTTGTTCCTGACAAATATGAAAGATATTCTGTGCATTAATTAAAGCACTATGATTTAAGGCCTTATACTATCCCTTTCAGAGTAAATCACTATCTTTTGCTTTGCAGTTGGGAGAATTAGATTTGGTACAGGATCATGTAGGGGGTAGCTGCTGGACCTGGGAGGATAACAGATACCTTGACCTATCTAAACCTGCACACGCAAAAGGGATGGGAGTATATCCAGTTTTCAGCTCTGCCAGTGAGGTTCAAGCAATAAGATGTGTCCTTTCTAAATGCTTTGTTTTCCCCAGCTGTGAACAGGGTGGAGGTGGGTGAATAATGATATGTGGAGTCTTGTTTGCAATTTCCCAAAAGATTGGGAAAAATGCTTTTTGTTTCTTCTTTGAGCAAAATATTTAATTTGGCTTGAGCCAAACCATCTGGGCACTCTGAACATAAATATGAATGGCAATTTTCTAATGAAATATTTTGCAAATGGTAATGTCCAGTGTTTTGGCCTTGTAGAATCTGAGGGAACTTCTAAATAAGCAATCTTCAGAGACAAGGCAAGTTCACAGGAAAGTCTTGGAATGACTGAAATCTCCAAGTGTTTTCTTGGAAAAGTTTTGGTTTGAAAAAATTAATCATGGCTTTAGAAATGGAAGGAAAGCCGTGCAAACAACAGTGAAGATAAACAGTGTTTCTGTGTCACATATAAACTGCATCTTGTTCCACTTTTAGGGTAGCCTTACACTTGTATCCCTTGGGCTGCTGGTGGTAACTGTCTTGATGCATTATCCCATTGGCTCTTTCCATGTCACTGGCTCAGTTTTGCTGCAGCTCCCTTTGATGGAGGCTGTCTGGCCTTTGGTGGCTGCTGTTTGAGTTGCTCTGGGTTCATGAGAATTTGTTGGCTGGGGGCAAAGAAGGCATCCATTGGTGCAGGGATTATGCAGGGACAGACGACAGCAACACTGTCTGCTCCAGGCAGCTTCTCTGTTCCTGGATTAAAGTTCATGCTGTGTTACTTCTCTCTCTCTCTCTAAGGCCTTGTCAAGTCCATGTGGGAAGCTATTCTGCCTGCACTGTTTCACTTTGTGCTGCTCAGCTCTCTCTCTCTGCCTCATTCCTCCTCCCTCTTTCCCCTTCCATTCAGGCGGCATCTTTCAGTCTTCCCCATTCAGGTCTGTCTCTGCTCTCTGCCCTGTGTAAAGCTTCCATGCCCTCCCTACCATTCATCACCTCTTGCTCATTCACCTCCCTGCTTGCCTTTCTCCATTCATCTGAGCTTCCTCTCAGCCAGTCTGGGCTGCCCTCTCCTCCTGCCCCTTCCGCAGTTGTCCCCCTTTTGTGTCTCTCCTCTCCCTTCTCCGTGGCCACCCCAGGCACAGCAGCCTGCAGCGGGCTCCGCGAGGACGTTCTGCTAGAAGTTGGCTCCACTTGGCGGGCTGATTAATCCCCAGTGGAAGCCTGGTGGGATCATTTTGGGTGGATTTGTCTCTCTAGTTACCCTGCAGGTAAGAAGATTTCCCCCCCCCCCCTCTTTTTTCCTTCTCTTTTTCCCCTCTCCCCACGTC
>NW_008617373.1:0-51991 GCF_000691845.1 Merops nubicus | reverse complement strand
GAGCGTTGCCATTTCCTGACCTTCCTTTTCAGTCTGGTCTTTTCTGCCTCTCCCTCCTGGCTCGATTCCCTGTGTTTACAGCCTTAGGTGACTCTTTGGGAGATTGTTTTCATTTTGTCATTCCTGAGGAGTGTAAGATGCATTGTCTTAATTATACTGGCTCTCTCATTATGGTTATTGCCTGTGCCTTCTCTGCTTCCTTCTTCTAATCATCTGCACTGGGGGCATATCAGTTTTTGGAAAGCCATCTCTGCACTTGCATGTGCATTTTGAGTGTTACCCAGCGAATAGAGCTCGTGGCTTGCAGTAGCCAGTGTTTGTTGTTTCTAAGTCTCAAGGCAGCCACGACCCTGTGGTTGTGATGCAGACCAGTATGGACCACAGGCCTCTGCCAAAGGTCCCCCAGCCTGCTGTGCAGCTCGAACCTGTGCTGGCAGCATGCAGACACTGCCCCGTCCTCTTGAAGGAGAAGGTCCCTTGGCTGCAGGGTGGCAGGAGAACCAAGTGGGAGGTCTGCTTGCCTGTGGGTGCCCATGGGGGGGCTTCAGCTTTGAATGGCTAAACTCCATCCAAGCCAGTCCGTTCAAGTAAAAGGGGGATGTTGGGGCTTGGGAAGAGTGCACAGGCGTGTCGGAGGAAGCAGGGGCGCTATAAAGCACGTGTGAGCCCTGTACACTGGAGAAGTCAGGTGAGTTCGGTAAAGGAGGCAGAAATGAGGAGGAGGCAGCCAAGGAGAGGGGCTCTGGGAGTGACCGCGGGTGTGACTGACAGGACGAGCACTCAGTCTGTGGCAGGCTGTGAGGGGAGTACCTGCTGCTGTCTCCTGGGGCAGTGAGGAGCCCCTCATAGGGCTCAGGCAGGGCCAGGCTCTGCGAGGACCTGTCGCTGCTGGAGGCAGGAGCCTTTCCCCTGGTAACTGTCTAAAAGAGGGATTTCAAACCACACTGTGGACTGTTTGTTGTCGGGCTGATGGGTATGTGAAAGGGATTCCCTGTTGTCTGTGTGTGAGCCCACAGAGACATTGCACCTTGCAGGGCATGGCTAGTCCCAGGCCAGCCTGTGTTTTGTCACCTGCAGGGAGAGCTGCTCTGCTCCAGCTGCAAGGCTTGGGCTGGGAACCCAAGACACCACTTCTCTGAAGTTAATTGCCTTCCTGTTGTGGAGCATTAAGTCATGATTTGCTTTAAAAGTTCAGACACTTTTTGTGTCTGTTTGAAAACTCTGGCAAAGAACTCTAGAAGCACTGTGCCTTGCCTTGCCTTTGCCCCTTGTATCCAGTAAGGGCCTATAAGAAGCCAAAAATACAGCTTAATTTTTCTGACTTGTGGTTGTACAACTTTGTCACTTGGACAAATCTCTGCTACTTCTAAGCCAAAGTATATTTGACATAGCAGACACTGGGGAAAGTGCAAACACTACAGACCTTACCCTGCAGTTCTCCATGCAGTGAACCTGCAGTCTGGGTATCATCCAGGACTGATTTGGATATATCTCCTAAAAAACAATGGGAACCACCACAGCTTCCAGCAATCTGGCTCCTTACTACAGTTGTAACCCCTGTGATCACCCTGGAAAGATGTAAGCCAGGATTGCTTACTCTCAAGTGTTTAAATCATAGAAGTTAGAGTAATAATTAATACTCCTAGCTCCAGGCTCCGTTTGGAACCCACCTGTCTGGAGCCCTTTTGAGATGGTTATGTCATTGCAGCATAACACCAGGTGCCTACAAGGCACTGCAGGGAATCAGAGGATGCCTCTGGCTCCCCTTCACAACACTGGCATCGTCTTCTCCTCCAGTCTAGCCTGGAAAGCAGAGGAGGTTCTGTGGTAGCTGCTAGTCACCGTGACTGAGCAAAACCAGATGTAAAATCGGCATGAGTTAAATGTGGTTCCCAGTCTGTTTAGTAGGGGCTTTGCTCTGTGGTGGTTGTTCTCACCCAGATCGTGGTTTGAATTCCAGTGTAGGTGGATCATCCTGGTTATATGTGCATTAGGGTAGTTATTACCTGGGGCTTGAAATGCATCTGTTTGGCTTAAGTTTTTCTGAGCCCTAATAACTTGCAGTCAGGTCAGAAGAGAATTGTTGGGATCATCTAGTTTCTCATAATGAAGGCCAGGGGATTTTCTGAGTGGTCTTCTTCTTGACTCAGCCATACTTCATCTCCTAGGAAAACTTGCAATTTGATTGTAAAACTTCTGGTGACATTAGTGAGACATTTCACTTGTTAATAGTAAAAATAATCAACTTACTCTAATCTAAAGCTCCCCAGCATTGACCTCTAGCCCCTAGATGTGATTATACCTTTGTCATAGTGGAGGATCCTCTACTGCCAAATTTCTGTTCCTCTTCTGGACAATGATGGAGTCATTGCTTAATCTTCCCTTTCATAAGTTAAGGAATTGAGCCTGTCAGTAGAGCCAGTCAGGCTATACCAGTAACAAAGTGCCAAAAGAAGAGGTAATGTCACCTCATTTATAAACCTGCAGGTCACGTTTCCCTTTTTGAAGGGTGTTACCTTGAGAGCACTCAGTGTAACAAGCAAGGCTTTTTCAAAATGTTTTTTCCCTGGAGTGGCTGCATCTGAAGATGGCATTGCCCCTCCTGTAAGCAGGCTGGCATCCTTGGCTCCTGGCCATGTGGCTTTCTATTTTGTTTTACTGTAATATGTGTTGTTTGCAAGCACTCAGCTTGAAAGACCCAGCTCATGCTCAGTAACTTGCTGCCTTAGCTCATCTGGGAGCGTGATGCAGACCTAGCTTAGGCTTCCTCCTAAGGCACTCATGGTGATTCTGTAGGGGCAAGGGCTAATTCTCATGGGACTCCATTAGTGGCATCTCCATGTGATAGTAGCAGCTCTCTAGCTTAGTTTTATTTTTGAGACCTGTCAAATAGACAGACTTTAGCATGTTGAGTGTGTGACAGCCTGAGTTTGTCTCACAATAAACCCTCAAACACAGGGTTGTCTGGTGATGTCAGATGCCCTGCAGACATCAGTGATACCAGCAGTGCTTTCTTATGGTCCACACCAAGTTTGTGTTCTCATTCAGATAATATCAGCTGAACATTATCTGTTTTCTTAGCCTGTTTTGACTGATATTACACCAGTCCTCATTCAATTATGCATTACTCAGTTATTTGTTCATTTGCTGTGGGTCACTATTAGGCCAACAAATCTCATTAAATTCTTGTCACAGCCCTGCACTTTTGGGAGGAGTGTGGGTGACCATCACCTTGTTTGGACAGGAGTTTTGGAGCCGTGGTTGGAAGGGCTGCATTGCTGATTCAAAGCTGGAAGAAGGTTAAAAATCAGATCTTGATGTTCCTCCAGTGTTCTCAGAGCTCCAGCAAATCAGTATCAGTACTGGCTTTTAAAAATCTTTTTGGATGAAAGTTACCTTGACCTGCTGATTCAAAACTACCTAACTTCAGCAGCTGCTGTGTAACATTCTGCAGAGTTACTGCTGGGAGAGTGTATCAGTGTCACACGATAGGGATAATTCGTTGGCCTAATGTCCATACACGGAACAGAAACATTTTGGCTGCTCCTCTTGTGCACTGGTATCACCTATGCCACTTTTCCCAGATAATATCAGACCAAACCCCTGTTTTGAATGAGAAGACACATCTACCTCATCTCTACCTGCAGAGCTGCTGCTGTGTCAGGAGACACCATCAATAGCAGTGAATTTTACAGAAAAGCTTGTGCGTGTTTAGTTAACCTGGGTGTAAGCAGGGATGTGACTGCAGGAACTTGGCCCGGAATACAGCCCTAGCTGAACAGCTATTCTGACTCTTGTGTGTTGGGGTTTGTTTGTTTGTTTTTAATTTTCCTCCCAGCGATAGTGATTACAGCCTGTCTGTCTGCTGGCTGTGAGGTTGACTCTGCATGTTAGTAGTTCAAATAAATGCAGCATCCCACCCAGAGCGCGTTGCATTTCAGCTCAGAATGGAGTCCATTATGTCCCCTCACAATGTAGAAGGTGTAATTAATATCGATGCAGGATTTTTAAATTCTCCAGTAAGACATAAAGAATAATTATGTGGTGATAAATGAGAATATTTTGTGTCATGTTAGTATGGATATTGCTGTTTTTGGGTTTTGATACTTAACGTCCTACACCATCCAGATGAAAAATGGTTTTTGTTTTAATTAGATTGCAGAATTCATGGCCTCAGGAGATGGTGGAGCCCTGAAAAACTAGAGGCGTTCAAAAGGGAGAGCAAAAGATTGGGTATTGTACATATAACAATGTCTGGGCCAGTGCTGACAAGGAAATCTGGAAAGAGCCTTAAACCTCTTGCCTAGGGATTTAAGAAATGTTTTTAACTGTTAGGGTGAGTTTGGTCATGGCACTCACGAGGTGATCTCTTGTAGGCTTCACCTTGTCCACAGTCTCAGCAGTGTACAGGTAGTCAGCTCCAGAGCTGGGCTGGTGCCTCAAGGTACGTGACTCGCCAGGCTGGGCTGCAACCTGCCCAGCCTGTTGCTGCAGCTGGGGACACCTATCCAGTGAAGTGTGCCCAGTGCTGGATCAAGACTGAAAATTATATTTCCACCTAAAAAAACCCACCACGTTTTAGAGTGCCTCAGCTTCTTTCCGTTAGGCGTAATGCACTTACATAAATAATAAACCAGGAAGAAGCAGAACTGGAGAAGGCTCAGTCTATAAATGTGTCTCTTTGCATTAAGCCTCGTGGCATAACGGGGGGCATCTCCTGCCATCCATGAGGTCTCATTAATCATGTAATTATCTCCCTCACTTTCAGTGCTGCATCTCCTTCCTTGTCAGTGCTGCTGATAATGGAGCTTCTATTTACCCTGGCTTCTTTCTGGGGAGCGGCTTTAGGTTCAAAGCCAGCACAGTGGCATATTTTGAATAATTTAGTTCCGGGTGGCTTGAACACTGTGTGTAATTCCCCAGCTGAAACTGGAGGCTGATTCCTGTGAGTGTTCTGCAAGCAGACTGGTCGGAGGGAGGCAATGGGATCGCTCAGAGGGGTGGGTCAAGACGGCAGAGGGCTGAAAGCTAGCTCAGCAGGTCCTGTGAGTGCATCCTGGCTCTGTCCTCTCTTAGTGGCTTAACAAGGACTTGCAGCATGAAACCGCAGGCAGAGGAAGGATGGGGGGAGAGCTGCATTAAAAAGCTGTAGGCAGACAGGAGGCTTCGGGTGCCTGGCTGAGCGTGATAGGCTTCCACAGAAAGCGGTGGCTCAGAAATCCCTGGGGTCTCTGAAGGCAGGATTGGGTTGGCCGATGGTGGCTTGGACCAAGGATCTGAACCTTTGTGGAGTCAAGGAGTTCCATGTGGTGTCCAGCTGACATTGGCTTTGGGAAGTCTGATATGTTTCTATACCTGAAACCTTGGCAGAAGGCCAGCTCTGTTTGGATTCTCCCTGTGCTGCTTGCTTGTTAATTGCCCTTTGCCATGCGGTGGTCATCCAGTCATACTCTGCAAGTGCTCTGCAGCCCTCCCTGTGCTGGACCCTGCAGGCACAGGTGTGTTGCTTGTGCCTTGTAGATGGGGAAGTCTAGGCTCTACAAGAGGCAGCTAGGCTCACTCCAGAAATCTTGGCAATACCAAGAGTCAAACCTGATCTGAAGTCTGTCTGCCTAACTGAGCTGTGGTGCACTCCTCAATCTTTTTATTCTCCTGTTCATGTTGAGTCTGTGCTTTCAGTGTCTGTTTAGATGAAGTGCTTTTGCAGAAGGTACCAACAGATGGTAGTAATGTAGGTCCCTTCCTTGTCTTTGTGCCTAAGACAGCAGAAGAAATAAGTAGGAGCAGAAATGCTTCTACAGATTGGCCTGCTAGCTGACAACCCTGCTCCTTCAGGCTGCTCTGCTCTTCAGGAGAATGGGAATCTTATACCAGCTCCCTCCACTTCCACTTTGCCATGTGCTGCCTGCAGAGACTCTTGCCTACCCGAGTGCAGGTGAGGGGCTGTCTGCCCTGCAGGCACCTCCCTGCGAGGGGAGCGCTGAGCTCTGTGCTCTCCCTGCTGCAGGAGTTACTGAGGGTTTGCCCTCCGTGCTTTAATGCAGCCTGGCTTTTGAGAGCCGGGTGGTGTTTCCAGCCCTCGGGTTCACTTCAGGTCAAAGCAGTCCAACGATTTACTGAAACACTGAAAGGGCTGCTGGGCAGCCCTTAGTCACTGTGTATTGGCTGGGCAGGGGGGTGCATTTATTATTTACAGGGGAAAGGAGCTGCCTGACTGGAGCCCCCACTAATGTTTTACATCAAGTTCAGACAATCTCTTAGATGACTTTTAATGACGAGAAGCTGGATTTCAATGTGGAGGGTATGTATTTATCTTTTACTGGCCTTCCTCTGGATCAGGTTTTCTCCTGTCAAGTGCATCTCTCACTATTGGAGGAGAGAGCAGAATCAGTAAAGTGCTCAGAAGATCGTCACCACCAGGCAGTGATGAAACTCCTGTTAAAACAGCCCCTGCTTTTTGCCTTCTCGTCTGGATTATAAGGAGAACTTTCATCTTCTGCCTTGTCATTCCTTTCATCTTCATCAAAGCAGCAAGTACTACGTATACTGTTGCCACATTGGTGTTTGGGGTTATTTTAAAACAAACCAACCAACCCTCTCACCAGCTGCAGCATGATTCCAGAGACTGTGGAAAGGTAGAGAATGGGCTCTGGGAAAATGTCTGAGGACTATCTTGAGGAGAGTGTCAACGTCTGTCTTAAATGTCTTTTCACAGCTTCAACTTGGAGTCTGTCAGCTCCATGTATTGACTTGGAGACTTTTGATTTAACTACAGCATGGCCTTTGAGGCTGGAGATGGCCTGGCTTGTTAGCATCCTAAGGTTGTGGACACTATGCCATCTAACAGTCTGAGTTCAAATCCATCAAAGCTCAGAGTGGTTTCTGAAACCCTTGGATTTGAACAGATTTTGCACATCATAGGTCCTTTCCCACCAGAATTTGGGAATCAACATGTGGACAAGAAGCAGGCCCACTGTTGATAGCTCCTTTCTGGTGGGAAATAATGCTGCAGTTGTCATTTCTATGTAACAGGAGCAGACGCTAAAGTTCAGGGCAATTTATTCTAGAATCTGCCTCCTAGTCTGAGGCAGGGCTGGGATCAGTGCCAGGAGGCCTGACTGCCAGGCCAGTCTCTCCCAGAAGTGAAGATACCAGCAGACCATAGAATGATTCAGATTTGAAGGGACTGATCCAACTCAAGTCCAACTTTCAAATTAGATGAAGCTGCCTGGAGCCTTGCCCATCGCAAAGAATTTATGACTTGGGTGACACCAAGACGAAGCCATTCAATGGGGAAGCCACAGGAGGCAGCAAATTCTCTGGTCCTGCAACAGATCTGCAATCCTAAAGCCAGCCAAGGATCCTCACGTTGTGCCCAGTTCAGCTGTTGACTCTCCAGCTGCTCTGCTGCCCCTGAGGGCTGTTTGCCATGGGGAGAGGAGCAGCTGGCTGCACGATGTGGAACGTCTGCGTTTTCCCAAGATAGCCATTGTCTGTCTGCAGCACCAGCCTCCACCCTACTTGCTCACTCAGCCGTGGCTGATGTGTCTTTAATTAAAGAGGAGGAACAATCTGAGATTTCGTTTTCTTCTCTCGACTATATTTTCCACTTTCATCAGAATTTGCAGGGCTCCCTCTCCGTATTTTGGTCTTGTAGTTTCGCTGTGGGTCCTGTAGTTTATGGAGTGTCTGTTCTAAAATGAGGAAGAAATAGGAAAACATAGCTTGTTGTGGGCCAGGGAATTAAGATCCCGGGTCAGATGGCTGCTATGGTCATTAACATATTTACATTTTTGCTTAAGAGCCTGGTTGAGGATCAAGGGAGTTAAGGATGATTGTCATTGAAATGGGGAGGAAACCTTGCATGAAATTGCCGTTAGTGTCCTATTGTTTGTGGGGGGAGAGGGGGGGACAAATGGTCTTCCTGATCCCTGCACCGCTTGTGTTGCACTTGTTTGCCCAAGTAGATGGGCAGAGGCAGAAGGAACCCTGCTGAAGGAAGCTGCTGTGCTGGCCTAGCTGCTGGAGGCTTTGCCTGGCAGAGTTCCCCGTGGGGCTGGAGCTGGGGCTCCACGCAGCCGTGCTGCTGGCTGCCCATCGCCTGCCCTCTCCCGAGACAAAGGTGCTCGCCTGGGCCGGTGGGACAACCAGCCCTTAGTGAGATCAGCATGGATAAATACATGAAGCGTCTAGCAAAGGTCAGTTGTCTCTTTATAACTGATGGAGCCAAGTGTTTTGAGTGTGCCGTCACATGCTGGTTTTGCCATGTGGGGGGACACAGGACCAGCTGAACGCCTTGGGTTTTGTGGCTAGCTGTGATATGAGAAACAGAGTTTGAGGCAGTTTCAAGTATTGGGGTGGATTTCGAGAGCTATGATGACAGATGAGATTTTTATATGCTGAAAAAAAAAATGTTTAAACATAAATAAGAGAACTCCCTTACAGCTGGAGTTTACAGTAAAACATTCTGCTCCAGGTTGTGGAAGCAGTGGTCTAGTCCTGCTCTGAAGCAGGCCTTTTTAGCTCAGATGCCAGTTGTTCATTGTTCACTTCTTACACCTTCATGCTGTTCAGATTCACCATTTTAATTCAAACCTGTTTCTAATTAGTATTATTAACTTAGTACCAAAAAAGAAAAATTATACATAGTAACAGGAAAGAGAAAGGTTCCTGAGCAGGTTCCTAGTACTGAAAACACTAGCTGCCTTCTGCACTGCTTGGACTTCAGCGCAACAAGCAGCAAGACAGTGAGCTGAAGGAGGAATGCTGGTGCCTGTTGGTGTGAGAAAGAAGCATCTTCAGAGCAGAGGCTCATTTTGTAACCACCTTCAGGCAGACAGGCCTTGGCCGTATGTCCGTGTGGGAAGGCAGCAGCCAGTAACAAACAGGTATGGACAGTACTGCTCTGAGCGACAGGGTCGTATCTGCTCTCCCACTAGTGAGTCCGGAGTCAGTATATTCTCCTGTGGGCTGGTTTGAAGCTCTGAATTGGTTGTGTAATTTTTGTTCTTGGTTACAAAATGTTTCTTTTTTGAACGCTTTAAAGTGGAAGAAAGTCTGGGAAAGTGGTTTGTGATATGAGCAGCTCTTTTGTGCTCTGGGAGTCTGTGTGCCTCAGCTCTGTATCTCTTCTGCCCTTTGATGGAATAGCCCTGTTCCCTGTTGATCTTTCCTACAGAGTCAAAGAATGAGCACACAGCGTGGGGAAAGTCCCACGCTTCTGTCTCTGACCCTGGCCCTGACAGTAAGGAGGCATTCAACCCTTCAGATAACAAATGGTTTTGTCCTAGACAAGATAGGTTCTGACAACTTAAATGTCAAGATACAGTTAAAGTGGTGCAGTTAAGTAAGTTGTTGGTTAGGTCAAATGTTTTCAGAAAACAAGGATGAACACAGCAGTATCTATGGGATTGCAGGTGTTAGATCCTTTCACTGAATGACTCATCTCCCAGCTTCTCCAAATTCCCCTTGAGAAAGGTCATCTCAGGTATTATGCTAATAATACTTTATTTCCTGGGTAAATTTCACAGCAAACTTAGGCTGGCTTGGGAGTCCCAATAAGAGCCAAAAAGTCTTAGAGCTGAGCCTGAGGGCAGAAGCCCTGATTCTGGGGTTGGTTTTAGAATCTG
This sequence comes from Merops nubicus, assembly GCF_000691845.1. Lineage (NCBI taxonomy): Eukaryota > Metazoa > Chordata > Aves > Coraciiformes > Meropidae > Merops > Merops nubicus. The sequence continues at coordinate 42,362 of NW_008617373.1, read as the reverse complement.
ATGTATTAACTCAAATCATGAGAGTGGGCTGGAGTAGAGGAGTTAGACTTTTCCAGGGATTAAAATTAAGCCCTTATTTGACAGTAAACAGATGATGAAATCCACCTTTGTGTCTGAGTGCCAGCAGTCAGAGAGGTCCATCCAGGCCACCTCATGAGGACAGAGCAGCCCTTGGCAGAGGGCGGGGGAGGGTGCCCAGCTCTCACCACCTACCGTCGCTTGGTTCTGTCGTGTGTAGTCCGCTTGCCCCAGCAGCTTCCTCACAGAGGGGCTGCTGCTTTGCTAAACCAGCAGAGCAGCCCTGCTCCAGCAAGGCCTGTGATCTCCCCTCCTCAGGTTAGACAGCTCCTCCCCACCAAAGCAGCCAGGGACAGCAGCGTCCCCGGGAGCAGCGGGACAAAGGTGCTCCTGCCCCAGGAGCTGGAGCCAGATCCTCGCGCGTGGGCACCGCGTCCCGTAAGGCAGCTGCCCGGGCCTGAGGCCGGCCTGTCCCACAGCTGCCCTGCTCGCTGTGGAGCCGTGCCAGCCCTGCTGCTGGCAGGCTGCCCCCCTGCCACGGCCCCGTCTCGCCTCCTCCCTGCCGAGCCAGCCCTTACTCCGCCGTGCCAGACTGAAGGCCCGGCGCCCGTTCAGCTTTTGTTCTCTGTTAGGAAGGAGCGAGGATTGTCAGGACCTTTTTGGCTCTGCCAAGGCCTTTTATGTCCCAAATGTTTCCCTGAAAAGACTCTCTCCTGGCCACCCTGCCCCTGACAGCCATTCAGTCCAGCCAACAAGCTTGATATCATTATCTACAAAAGGAGGCCAGCGAGCACCAGGTTCCAAACAGCCAAGTTTGGGAAATCAAAGGCAAATCTCCCAGCAACAGAGAGCTGGCAAAGATGGGCCTGCACCGGCGCCAGCGCGGGCTGCTCTGGCAGCTTGCACACAAGGAACGTGCTCGGCGCGGAGCCAGCGCTGGCACGGGGGCTGGGGGTGCACTGCCCGCGGGCAGGCAGCCCCTCCCCAGGCTGCTGGAACCAGTCCTAACTTTGAACAGCCTCGCCAAGCTCTTGTCTCTTTTGGTCAGTGGCATTTTTGGGAGATTAACCACCTAGTCTGAAGGAAAACGGTGATGGGTTTGGTCAGAATGGGAATCACTCCACATCTCATCTGGGACTTTCCTTCTAGTGACTTTGGTCTACATTCTGAAAATGACACATGGCTGTCTTGTCCCTTTTAGTTGGACATAATGTTCACCTGCTTTGCTTCCTGTCCAAAGACTTTCCTTCTAATCCGTATTAAATTAAAAAGCTCTTCAGCAGTGAAAGCACTTACCATTTTGGAAGGCATCTGTAGAGGTGGTCTGGAAAGGTAACTGTTGGAATCACAGCAGGGAAAGGGCTTGAGGAGGGATGGCATATTCCTGAGTTGCAATTGTGTTAGGAAATACAGGGGTAAAACTGTTTTCAGTACGTTTTATCTCTCAGAGTGCATCTCTGGTTTGCTTGATAGTCCAGATAGAGGTGATATAAAAAATAGCCAAGAGAAATGATGATGCAAAGGGAAGGAAAGTGGTGGGAGCTGACTTAGTTGAAGCTTGAGGGGAGACAGGGTGATGGTGTGGGTGATGATGATGCCTGGGTTCACCCCTCTCTGCAGCAGGGTGCTTTGCAGTCCCTGAGCAGCAGAAGGAAGCTGGAGACAGGGTGATTGCAGAGCAATGTGTCACCAAAGCCTAGAGCAGCCCCTGGGGTCCCTGTGGGGCTGCTGCAGGTGATGAATGCATAGGAGGGCAGAGTTGTGTGCAACATGGAGTGGTTAATTCTAGCACTTTCCCCTCCTGTCCCAGTTCGATCCCGACAACACCGGCTACATCAGCACCGAGAAGTTTCGCTCCCTTCTCCAGAGACACGGCTCGGAGCTGGACCCCCACAAGCTGGAGGTCCTGCTGGCCCTGGCAGACAGCAACTCTGAGGGGAGGATCTGCTACCAGGACTTCGTCAACCTGGTGAGTGCTCTGGCTGGCAGGGCCTGTGAGTCCTTGGGTTTGCTTAAAACACTGGCTGTTAGGTGCCATCTCTCTCTCTCTTTTTCCCTTACGAGCACAGCTGTTTGCTGTGACCCTGCATGACTATCTGCATAGGCTAGCTGAAGCATTCAGTAGTGGCTGAACTCTCAAGCCAAGAGTCAAATTGCTGCTGATTTTTCCAGGTGAAACAAGTTTGCATGGGAAGAAACTGTGGGAGCTGTTGTAAGAGGAGCATGAAACAGTGGCTGCTGCTTAGTTCAGAGGCTTTTGCTCTGAATATCAGTTGGTAACTGTTGTACGGAGCCATTTGTTTGCAAGCAGAGGTCTGTCAGTCTGGATGTCTCCTATTTTATCTAGAGATTTCACCACTTTCAGACAAAATATATAGATAATGTTGTGGTGACTTGCTGGGTGGAGTCATTGTGCTTTTGTAGGCATCAACAGCAACAGGGATAAAGTGTTTCTAGGTCACATTCATGTTATTCCAGGTGAGATGTCTCAAACTGCATGAGTCATGGTCTGTATGCCTCTTTATCTCTACTAATGAGTCAATTGGTGAAGGAATCCTGCTGTTTCTTGTGAAGGCAGTTTGATGAGTCAATATGGGTGTAGGCATGTGGTGCTAGATGCCCAGGATGGCCTAGAAATGTTATTTGCAAGACAGGTATCTTGAAGAGTGGCCATCCAGGGGCTCTGCTCTGTTCTTGCTTTGTCATTCCCCACCTGAGTCCCAGCAGATGCAGTGCAGCAGTAGGTGAAACCGTGTAACCAAGTCAATGAGCAGTGAAAGTCAGTGACCTCTCTGAGGTTTCACTGGAAAGCTGGATGTGTTCTTGATGCAGAGTATAATAATTTGTAACTCTGGGTGTTCCTGCAGTCAACGTGGGGATTTGATCCCTCCGTTTGTCATGGTCACTGGTGCATGTGTTTGTGGCTTAGAAAGTGTCTTCTGTATGTCCTGTCTTCACATGAATCAGAAAAGTATAACAGGGCACAGCTGTCAAGGACCCGGGTCACATCCTCACTCAGGCCGTGGGCAGAGTGAAGGTGAGATTACTGGGATGCAATGACATAGATCTGTGTACGTCATCAACCTGTCTTGTTAGCCCCTTGCATGTATGTAGAATGTAGGTCTGTTAAAGAGATCACAGTGAGTGAGGGTTTTCCTCAGCCCCAGCTTGATACGCAGGGTGGTTGATGGTACTCTGTGACCAGCAGTGGTTTTATAGTAACAGCTGCTTGCTCTACAGTTTAGTACATTGGAGGTACCATGTGAGCATTCACTAACTGGGCTGCACAACACTTAGGTAGCAGGAAGAGGTGTCACTACTTTCTTTTACAGAAATGATGGCCTGGGGCCAACCAACACGCTGGCAATGGGCTCAGGAGTAGAACTGGGCTTTTTCATCTTTCCTCACTCCACTGAGCTCTGGAGCAGCACAGACTAATGAGAGGCAGGTGGGAGGTGGAAGGCTTGGACATCCTCCTCCTCTGGGGACTAGGAGATCGTGCCAGCTCACACCCACCCAATGTGATTTCTGCAAAATGGCAAATTTCCTGCACTGCTATTCAATGGTTCCAGTGAAGGAGCCATTGATTTTTTCTGTCATCACTCCTTCTATCCTCAGCTGCATTTTTTGCACTTTCTCATCAATAGGCAATGCAAATGCCAAAACATTATACTACTTACAAATGGCATCTCTCTTCTCACTCTCCTCTAGTTGCTATTGATTTCCAACATCCAGTCTTTTTAGGGGGCCTTCTCTTTTCCCTAGTTTCCTGCTCCCAAACCTGCCTTTTGAACAGGGGCAGCACAGCTAGCACAGAATCACTGTGAAATTAGTGATTTCCTTCACTTTATAGCTGTCAGTCCTGGAAACAGTGTGTTGTGGTGTTTCAGTGCACACTTGCACTTGATGATCATCAGCTATCTCTGCTTTTTGCTCAGGTTGTCTGTTTCAGTAGCTTACCAAGAACTGATCTACTCCCAAAAATGATGGTGCTGGATGTGGGGAAGGGAAGGGCAAGGCCAACCTTCTGCTAGATCCACAGAGGTTTTATAAGCACAGCTCTCTGTGTGTGGTTTTCCTTTTCTCCATCAATATTCCTGAACTCTAATATCATCAGAGAATCTCCTGGCCTCCCAAGTGTGTCCAAGGTACTGAAACTTTGGGCAAGAGATAAAATTGCATAAATGAAGCTCTGGCTACTGGAGAGGCCTTGAGGGGAGGAGCGGGGCTGAGTGTCAAAGATGCATTCCAGGGCAGTTGTCAAAGCAGAGGTGTGGAAGGAAGGAGACTCCTCTGTGTGTGCATCTGTGTGTGTCACAAGCAGCTTTCTTGGTTTCTTTCCAAGCATGGGGATGGAAGGAGCTGATGAGCTGCCTGCTGCAGCTACTATGAAATAAATTAACTCTACCTCAGCCAAAACCAACAGAAACATGTGTGTCTAACAGAATCCAGGAGAAGGTAGGGTTTAACCACTGGGCATCAAGAGAACTCTGTCTTTAATGATCAGTTCTTGGGATATGATATGCTCTCTCTCTTTCCTCTCAGCTTGATAAAAATCAATACGGGGTGGTCTTCCCTTTTTTCAACTTTGTGTCATGAACTTCTAGATGTACCAAAAATTTAATTCTAGGACTTCTCGCCTTAATAATGAGACCCACACAAACTATAAATAATTTGGGTAATGAATAAATTCAGGGAACCTGAAAACTTCTGGTGTGATCTGTAAAGAGAACGGGATGAAAAAAAATCAGATATGCAACACATTGGGGTTTATTCCTCCTCTGTGTATATGAGATTCATCTCATGAAGTTGTAAAACTCAGTGCTGCAATCGTATCCTCTTCCATTTATACACCAGGGCTTGCAAGAACAGCAGAAGGCAGCTGCAGATGGGTTTTCTTATCGTCTGTCCGAGACAGTGCAGAGTAACACAAGTGTTTCCTCTGAAAGTGGAGATGTCTCACGTGTTTCTGTTGTCTGGTTACTTTTCTGCATTGTGAAGAGAGATGCTAAAAATGCACAGTGAAAATTCTGGCTGTGAACAGCATGGGCCACAGGAGGATCATGAACAAAGCTGTTTCACTAACTGTGCTACTTCTAGAGAGGAGACAAGCCAGGAAGTAATTGTAGTTGAGATGTCATTTGCTGGGATCCTTGCTGAACAGGAGTTGTTGCTGGCAGTCCTGGCTTACTTCTTATAATACGCTGTGAACTGTAACAGAGCTAAAGGGCAGAGCAGTGAGGCCCTGGAGAGACTCAGACTCTTATTCTTTTGATAAACCTTCCATGTCTTCTCAGCCTTGGAATGTGAATTGCTGCTTTGGACAGGCGTGATTGTGGCTTTGCCACCTCCTCACCTTCTTGATTCATTCCTCTTCAGTTATGTGAGCAGGGGCAGGGGGGTGCAGTGGAGCTTCTGAGACCTGTGCTTGACAGAGGGCAATGTGGAGCCAGTTCAGGCTGTGCTGGCAGTTTATATCCTCTTGCTGTGAAAATCAGGTAGGCAACTCCCAGAAAGGAGTTATAGGAAAAGTTTTACAGAACCTCCTGTTTAATAAAGCAGCTTTTGCTAGAAAGGTAAATCACAGGTTATACCGAGACTGACACAAAATCTGTTCTGCAGCCCAGGAGATTTGCTGGTTCAACTATACAGACCACTTTTGAACCAAATGTGTTGTGAAAGCTGACCTCAATTCCTGTGGTCTAGATTGGACCTGCTGGCATGGGGCAGGAGGACTTGAGAGGAAGGGAATGTGGCTATCCCCCATTCCAGCACTGTTTCTCCAGCAGATGGGAGGAGGTGAGAGTCGATATCATTTGGGGTTCACAGTTTTAGCAAAGTCAGTTCTCCAGTGGAAGAAGAGCCAGGTGCTAGGGAACCAGCTCTCTGGTGAGCACTTGCTTGAGGAGCTGTGTTGGGTCTAGAAGAGCTGAGAGCTAATGCTGTTCCCTGAAGGCAACGGTATCTCAGCATGTTTGGGAGGCATTAGTAAGCTCTGAGCCAGAGCTCACATGACTTGGGAAAAACAAAATATTGCTGCTTCCAACATAAATGTTTAGCTGTAGTTTTGTAGTAACTTGAAGCTGAGGTAATATCTCAGTACTGAGCAAAACATATTAAGTCATTAAATGCACATCCTTTGTTTTCCAGATCAAGAATTAATACCTGCCTTCTTTTCCCAGGCCTCGCTGGCTTCTAGGGACAGGCTAATTCTACCTAATTTTCAGTGAACAACACACATTTTTTTAAGCACTATGTAATGATAATCAGGTCATCCTAATCCAAATTTTGCTGGTGCCAGCACACTTTCCCCTCCAGAGAAAGACCTCCTTTAATTTTTGTGATTTCCTCTGTGGCTTGCTCAGTGTGCTGCCAAGCTGCAAATCCTGGCTCTTCAAGGAGAGAAACGAAACTGCAGATGAAGGCCAAGAAATCTGCAGCCTCTGCTCTTCCTTCTCACAAGTGAGAGATACACAGGTGTACTGGCCATAGGAGAAGGTGAGAGGAAGATATTTTTGCAGTAGTTTTTTACTTCATGGAAGAGGCTGGGACATGATTATCCATTAGTGGAAGACTGTCTTGTGCTATACGCTGTCGACCTGGAAGTTCAAAGGGGAAGTTATTACATCAAAATATTGCTGGAGTCATTAAAATCTGGGAGGCGAAGGGGTTGAAGTGACCACCCAGAGTCTTATGGTCTGTCTGTGCTGGTAGGTGCTGTAGAAACACAAAGGTTAGGACTGAGTGCTAGCTTTCCTGTCCTAGCCCCAGTGATCTGTGTAGGTGGTTGAAGAGACAGCAGGACTGGCTGGAGGGATAAAGTACTTTGGGATTGTGTTATAATCCACAAACAAAAACTGAGAGTCCAGAGCAGGTCCTGAAATCTAATAAGTGGGAAACGAACTGGTTCAGTGGAGGTTTTGACTTGCACTTTACAGCTTCATCAGTCTATAGAAATGTACTGTGTGGCTTATCTTAATGAAAAAAATACAGCAAAATAATGAATTTCCACTCTAGTTTTAACACTTCCATAGATTTTTAAAAATCTGTAATGCCATATAGAAAGATACTTAAAGATGCCTTTGATTTAAGGACTATTAAACTCAAACATGTGCTTAGAACAAGCTAATGACTGCACAGCCCTGTGCTGATTCCACCTATGGGTGTGGAATTCATGTGCCTGGATTTAATGAAGTTGTGTTGGGAACATTCCCTTCTAGACAACTTGTTTGAAATTTGGTCAGGATAAAACCTCTAAAATGCTGTTGATGGTGTCAATAAATGGGGCTGTCTTGGGTCTGTTTCAGCTTTTCAGTGATAACAGTAAGTGGGGGATGAGGTTTTTTTGGTCTTTTTCTTTAAAGAGCCAATGGAGTTTGATGAGATCTTTAAACTGACCTGTGCAACCTGGAATGAGCAGCCGTGTTCTGCAGGGCAGTGGCAGTTTTCTCTCTGGATTCCACAGTGCTTTTCCCTTTGCTTTGTGCAAGGCACAGCATGTAGTCTGGTGGCCATTAAGATACATGTTGCTTTAGAGGCTGCAAAGCTCTTCCATCTGTGAGAGAGTTTTTCTTTATCTTTTTTTTCCCCCCTAGAGTCATATGTGTTTTGCAATTGTTCTGCAGACCTTCTGCTGGCTACCTAAGCCACTAAAAGGGGGCATTAAAGCACCTTCTTCAAGTTATGAGCTCTCCTTTTGCAGAGATCTCAGAGACAGTGGCACAGCCTCCCCATCAGCAGTCACCAGATGAAAAGTTCACATTGTTTGGGTCTGTGAAACGACTTTTCTCCAAACTCTCAATGTGTTGTTTCATCTTAACAGAGCAGAGGTGGGACATATCCCCAGCTGGGCACAGGATTTTGTAGCCCAGCCATGTCAGAAGGACCAGTTCTGCAAGGTGCTGAACCCCTCCTGCTGTTCCCTTAGCTCCCTAGTCCCTCTTGCTTTAAATCTAGCTTGCTTCTCCATTGCTTTCCAAGGCTTCACAACTAGCTGCTTATATTTTCCTTGAGACATTTTTCAATAAAGCGTGGCTGGAAGCCATTTGTTCTTATTAGCCACTTCAGCAATGATGGCAAGGCTTTGTTCTGTCCCTTGTGGGAACACTGAGTGTGCCTGTGGATTTTTTCATGGCCATCCTTTCTGCTTTGGAAGGTAACACTTGCCTTTGCTGTTCCAGGGCTTGCAATGGTAACACTTTTACTTGGGATGCTTCCTCCAGCCCGGCTTAAACTGAGATTTAAGAGAAGCAGTGAAAGAGGAGCTATAGCTAGGAAAAGGGATAACTTCTTTTAAGAGAAAACATTAAATTTTATTTTTTGGCTTTGTGAGTGTGTATGTGACAGCAGCAGGAGGGCTCCATTGTCTTTGTGGAGGTGAGCTTTTCAGAAGTTACATACCACATTCTTGGGCAGGGGGGCAGGTGAGTAAAGTCCTTTAAACCATGGCTTGCTTGAGCTTTATTTTTTTTAATGGTACTTAGAAGTACTTCATAGCATAGTCATAAAGTAGCTGTAAATTCCCCTTCCACTGTCTTTGCAAGTCCTTTACTGAGCCAGCTGACAGCCTGCATAGAATGCTTAGGTGAGCAAGGCTTTGCAGGAACTGTAGATAATTCTTTATTACCTGAACCACTGGGAAGATAAGCAATAAAGCCTAAATCTCCAATTCTCAGGGGAATCCCAAGGCAAGACAAAAGTTTGCCCAAATGAGTATCTCCTCTTCCTGCCAAATCGTTGTTCACTTTCTAGTAGCTATTTTAAACTCTAAAAGGCTGCTGCAGAATAACCCAGGACCTCAGTTCTAGTGGTTTTGTCTGGTGTTTGTCATTTTGTTCTCACTGTTGCTAATCTGGAAAGGTTTGTTGCAGGCAAAGCTGCAGGTTTTATAGCTCCATTTCTTCCCCTCTGTGCTTCCAATTAGCTGTGCTGTTGTACCAGGGCAGATCCTCTGCCAAACATCAAGAGAATTCCCATCTGGAGTCCTCCAGGATGTCTTTCAGCTTCCAATGGGACACTTCCTTTGTCCTTGATTCGCTGTCTTGGCTGAAAGTACAGGATTCCTGAGCTCTCTTCCTGGCCTTTATTCAGAGGTATAATAATAAATATTTAATTTTAAAAGGTTTGGAAATCTCTTCCTTCAGTACTTCATCTCGTATTAGACTATTATGAGTAAGGAGGAAGTTTTCTCAAGAGATAGATTAAAGCAGTCATGTGATGGTGTCCTTACCCACCTCTTACCTCTTAGTGTGTTAAAGCCCTTGTTCAGGTGCAAAGTTCTTACTCCAGGGAGCATTTCCAGAAGCTGGATACCCCTCCTGACAAATGTACCTCACACTGCCTTCATATTGGTTTTCTTCCCATTTTGGAGAAAACCAAGAGCCAAGTGCATCTTCTGAGGGGGGCAGAGAAGCTGTCAGAGGGCCAGGTGAGTATCCTGAGGTCTAATAATGGGGATTCAAGAGCTGTTTTTGGAGTGCGTTCACCTTGTATATTGATCTGAGTCCATCAGGTATTGGCTACATGTAGCAGCAGAGGACAGAACTTCCTTCCAAGTGAACTAGTCTCACAAATAATCATTATGCCAATTAAAGTGGAACTTAGCATAGAAATTTCCATCCTTTACCATGATTCCTCACTGCTTTCAGTCATGTACAGTTGAAACCTGAGAAGCATGATGTCAACTTGAACAGTTGTTTCAGTTGCATATGTATCTAAAACATACACGTGAGTGGGAAATGTTATAAAGATTTTTAAAAAAAAATTCTTCAGGAAAATTAAATCTGGATTCATCTCAGTTGCAGAATCTTTCCCAGTACCAAGGAAAAATGGAAGAGGTGTTGGGGGATTTAAAGTTTCCAACTTGCTGTGTTTTGACACAATGTTATTTGAACCACAATGTTAGTCTTGTCTTGGAAGCAGCGTTCTTGCAATTAACCTTGAAATCTGAATGTGATTTACCTCTTCTGATGGAACTGCTGAGAAGTCTAAGCCTGGCATATTTGTCAGAATTCCAGACAAAACCTTGAGCAGGGAATATTCCTGCAATGACCAGGATAATTTACTTGGTCTCTCCTGCCTCCAACTTCTGAATCCCCAGAGTAAACCACTGCTTGGTCAGAGAAAATCAGGATGCTGGTATTAGCTTTTTTTCATTTGATACACTTTGGAAAAGTGCTACCAGGTTGGCTCAGAGGATGTGAACATCTGTGACAGATGAACTTCATGCTGAGCTGTGTGTTTTGGGAGAAGCTGTCTTTACCCACATTAGCATTTTGTAGAAGTGTGGACTGAAGGAAGGAAATAAATGCGAATCTTGAAAGCAAAATTGATTGGAGAGGCTGCATTTGTAAGTAAAGTGGGTTATAAAACTGAGGCTGACAGAGGCTTTTAAAAAGCTTGTGCTAACTTCTGATTTAGTGTTCTGTGTCTTGGAGGATCAGAGCTGGAGAGCTGAATACATTGCCTGTCACAGTGCTGTATGTGTTTAAAAATAGCTGAAGACCAGTCTCGAAGATGCCAATATGTAATGGGCAGATATCCATGTTTTCCAAAACCTCCTGAGTGAGGCTGAATAAAAACCATTAGAAGAGTACTGTACCCCACACAAGCCATGAAACTGGAGATGGGGAAAAGCTACAGGACTTGGCTATTGATTATCTGAGGCAGCAAAGTAGTACAGATAGCCAAGAAACACAGAGAAATTGGTCTGCCAATGGGAATGGACAGTTTCCATTGCAAGCTGCAGGTTATCCCAGACTGGTTCTAGACTGGCCTGTGTGCTGGACAAAAGCAGGGCTTTGTACTTTAGCAAAGTAAAAGTGCATCCTAAATTCTGGTATTTTCAATGTTGAAGACAGGTTCAGAGCTAAGTATGAAAATTTTTCCTTTCTGGCAGATGTATCAAAGCCAGCCTTTGAGCAGAGCTGTAGCACTAAGCCTCAGTTTGGTTTGGTGTGGTAATACCCAAGGGCAGAAGTGGCAGTGCGTGGCTACCAGTCGTGTCAGCTTGGCTGTTCTACCAGGGAAATGTCTCTCTCTGCATATGAACTTTTCAGACATGAAGGACTAAGGGAATGTGTTGTTCCCAACTGCTACCTTCACTTTCTGGACTGTTTGCTGTACCCATCTGCCCACAGCTTTAATATCATGCTCATTAAAGAAGTCCCAGATTGACTGCATGAAGAGAAGTGGGATGGGCTGCCCTGAGCTTCTGGAGCCATAATAACATGTACACTGACAATGGGCCTAGTGTTCTTTCAGCTGATGATTAAATACTTGGCTCATAAATACCAATTTTATGTAATTCTGAATTCAAGTCAGCAAACTGTGACCATATGCAAGACTCTCTGTTTGGGAAGATTTGAGTCTTCCAAAGTCAGCCTGAGGAGCAAACGAGGCTTTTCACCAAGAGCTGGTGAGAGCAGTAGTAGTAACTCAATCCTGGATGCCCATTGCCTCCTAGTCTGTGATTGGCAACGTGATCCAAAGGCCTCTGGGGTTACTTGAGTTGGCCCAGGACTGTTGTGTTTGCCTGAGCCCTGGCAGTCAGTTGTGCTGCCTCTTTGGAGATCATTTCCTCATTGATGTGATGGGCAATGATGGCAGGTGGGGACCAGCAGGATGTCTTCTTACTGAGAGGCCTGCTTTTAACAGGTGCTCAGTTCAGCCAGTCACCCACATCTTGGTGGGTTGTGGGGGCTTTTCAGCACAGATGGTGTGCCTCTGACACTGTGTCCCTGCCTCATTCAGGTGTGAAAACCACACCAAGACTACAGCATTTAAAGGGAACCTGGACCTTCTTTCCATGTCCTCTGCTCTAAAGGAGGCCTCACATATTTTTATGAGGTGGCAGGAGGTTTAGCTGGTGCTCAGAGCTCTGAAGAGTTGAGTTGTAGTTATGGATACCAAAGGCTTTTAATTTTCTGAGTAAATTGGAATCTGGCTCCCACTGACACAGCACCTACTGTTGTTGTTGGATGCAGGTAGTGTCTTGCTCCTTGCCGGTCACATTCCTTCCAATGGGTCTGCTAGTGTGTCACAATTCAGGAAGAATGCACTTGGTGCTGGATATCTCTTTATGTTCTGCAAGACTGCAGCAGTTTGCTGCATTTCATTTGCAGGCAGTTTTCTTGTTGCTTCTTTGCTAAGGGCTGAATAACTTGAGTACCCAGAAGATCCTCTCTCCTGGGACAGGATTCCAGTCACCTAAGAAGTTGAGTTCAAAGGTATTTTCCATCTCTGAACACTTTGATCCCATGGCCTGATATCTGAGTTAACCATAAATGATTTCTCAGGCATCTACTTTCGTTTGTATTGACAAACCCTAGCAACTCTTAATCCCTTTATACATTTTTCTGGGCCTATTTCACAGTATCTGGGGAGGTCTACCAAAAATCAACACGGAGGAAGAGGCTGTGGCTGTTACTTACAAGTGCAGTTGATGTGATGGATCCATACCTGTTGTTCAGAGAAGCTACCAAGGGGCAATACCTCATAGTGTAGAGAAATAACCTTGTTGTGTGTGTTGAGGCATACAACACCTTTCTCCAGCAGTCACGTGTGCTCCAGAGAGCTGTCAGCATCTTGCCCAAGGGCTTTCCTTGCTCTTGTAATATCAACATTTACTGCTTTCCTATCATTACCAGTTTAAATAACTCTTGGTATTTTATCATCCAGATGTGGCCAGAAATAACCAATATGGAACACCTTGTAAAAATAATGGGGTGTGAGAACAGGTAGTTGAGAGAACAAAGCTATGACTCTTTCATCATTCCTTGGAGGAAATCACATTGTCACAAGCTTCCATTCTAGCTTCTATGTGGGGTGTGGCAAATCCTGTGGTTTATTTTCCTCTCTTAGAGGAGGAAGGCAGAGCTTTCTGCTGAGCAGAAAGGCTTGAAAGTGGTGCAGCATAGTGATCAGAGAAGTTGTGCAACTTGGGTTCTTCTGTCTCTAAGGTATGGCCTTGGGCAAGTCACTTAGTGTTGTGAGGTCCAGCTTCTCACCTCCCCAGGAGAGCCCGAGGGTTTGTTCACCTGAGGTACAGCTTTCACAGTGATCCTGCAGTACCCTGCTCTTAACAAAACTAAGAAGACTGTTTCCTTCTGTTTTCAGTATGTTGAGAAGCACTTTCAGAAGCATCATGCTGATGCATTTGCTCTGCCCTGGCTGTTACCTGGGCTCTGGGCAGTGATGCAGAGCAGGACACTGGACTGAGGGGCTGGGCTGAATTCAGGCAGCTGAACTGAGCAGGTCCCTCCTTGCCATGCTCAGCAGTAACAGTGGGGTTCAGCGGTGCCTGCGTTAGAATCCTCTGCTCAACAGATGCAGAGAAATTCCTGTTCCGAGCCTAGCACAGGCATGAGTGTCAGCAGCCTTTGGAGTCTCCTGCCCATCTCTCTCAGCAGTGATGAGGTGATCGTCTCCTGAGGGTGGGCAGCATATCTTGCTGCTGAACTGCAATGATGACTGACTCTGGTGGACTCTAGGAGCACTTATATTTTCCCCTGAAGTGCTGCAGCAGAGGAAAGCACTGACCCTTTTCTCACAGGCAGGTAAATCACACATATCACTGTAATCAGAATAAGCACATCAGCAGCTTTGGTCAGCTGTCTGCGTCTTCATCTGTAGGAGGCAAAGTTAGAGTTTCAGTCTGAATTGACCCTGGTCCCCAAGCGGAGCGAAGCCAGGGGGAACAGAGCGAGCTCTGCCAGGGAGCACGCACGCACCTCTGCCACAGGCTGCTCTGAGCTAACCCAGAGCACAGCTTTCTTCTGTGGAGACAGTGAGGTCTTCAGGTGGCTAAAGGTACTTCCTGAAACAGAGGTACATCTGTCACCTACCAAAAAGCATCTCCCAAATGCTAAGGATCAGCCTTACAGCTGGGGGATGCTTCTCTGTGAAAACGTTGTCTTCCAATACAAATGAGCTTTCTTAATGTAACCGAAGATCACCAACTTTTTTTTTCCTTCATCTTCCCTAGTTTTAGAGAAAACCTTTTTGATGACAGACCTGAGAAGACTTGAGGAAAGATTTTTGTGGACAGACTTTTTTCCTTCCTTGCCTTTTTTGCTTCTTTTGCCAGAAGTATTCTTTTACAAGTGTTTTATGAATGGAAAAAGGAAAAAGGGAGCAAAGGAGAAATACCAAAAAAGGACAAAGAGTTTTTAGGTTAAATCTTTTTCTCACTAAAGCAACTGAAAAAGAACAGCAGAAACAAATTTTTTCCCCAGATTTAAAATACTTAATAAAAAGATTAAAATAGATCAGTTGCCTCTCAGTGTTGCTCACATTGGTGGATTTCTGCATTGGAGGGACAGGCTGCAGATGGAAGGCTAAGAAGGGATGGGAGGCTGCTGGGAGAACGGCTGGCAGTGCCATCACCTCAGATGGCCCCTTTGCCTCCCTCCAGTGATTAACAGGAGGTGGCTTCCCGCAGTGATTACTGCGTTTTAAGCAGCTTGGTCCAGCTTGGAACAATTACCCGGCTGCCTGGGCACTGGGAGCACAAGCTCTGGGCTCTGCTGGCTTTGGGATATTAGCCGAAACCAGTGTGACCCAAGACAACTGGAAGGCAATGGTGTTGAGCATCCTCTCTTACTGGGTTCTGGGAGGCTGAAGGTGCTGGTGGTTTCTGAGATCAGCTGGCAGTTCTTTCAGACAGAGGACCAGGCTGTCACGTTTGCTTTGCTGCCTTTTGCTGGAAAAGGTCCCCACAGAGTGGTCTCTATGCACAATTAGCCTTTTAAACCTTCCTGCCAAAGATTCAGCCAGTACAGACAGTGACTCCAGTGCAGCAGGTTTGTTTGACATAAGAGCTAATTAGCAATTATCCAAATTTTGGTGCAAGCTCTTTCAGACCTGTTTATTTTTTTTCTGGTTTTCCGCCTCCCAAGCAGGCTAGGCACAAAATTCCATCTGCCTAATTTGTAGATGCAATTGCTTTAATTATGCATCCAAATTGGGAAAGTGTGTGCTCAAAAAGATAGGCAGCTAATTCTATGCATGTAAGATGATAACACATATACAGATTAGCTGTGTCCTCCAAATCCTGCACCATCTCAAAACCTGTCCCCTCTGAAGATAACTGTTTTAAAAGAAGAAGTCCTTTCCTCTTGCACGTTTAGAGCAGCTAAGACAGCCTGTACATCCATTTGGTTTGTTGGTTTGTTCCACCCTGATGATGCAGTTTTGTTTTACACAAAGGGATAATTTTCTTTGCCCGGAGCTAACTCCTGCCAACAAGGATCAGAACACAAGGTTTAGATGCTCTGAATGCACCTGCTGCTACGTTCAAGAAATGTTCTGCCCCAAGAGATGGCAAGTATAGGGAAGTGTGATAGAGCAAGGGGAGATGAAGGAAGGAGGACACAGGAATGTGGATCATGATAACCAGCCATGAAAACGGTGGACAAAAGGCTGGAGAATGGGCCAGAGGACTCAGTCAAGTACCTCAGCGGCTTCTGCTCTGCCTTGCCAGCATTCTGCCCTGACCTCATGTGTTGGCATCCTAACAGCAGACCCTGCTACTGGTTTTCCTTGCACCCTATGTAAGTTATCTTGTGAGCATCCTGAGACTTGGTTCCTAAGGCTCCACCCTGCTGGTGGTTCTCCTGCCTGCCCGGATCTGGTGCTGCCAAACTGGCACTGCTCTCCCCGTATGGCTGTGCCAGACCTTGCTGTGTCCTCATGGTTTCTTCCTTCTCTTTTCGCCCAGATGAGCAACAAGCGGTCGAATAGCTTCCGTCAGGCCATCCTGCAGGGGAACAGGCGGCTGTGCAGCAAGGCGCTGCTGGAGGAGACGGGGCTGAGCCTGGCGCAGCGGCTCATCCGCCACGTGGCCTACGAGACGCTGCCGCGGGAGATAGACCGCAAGTGGTACTACGACAGCTACACCTGCTGCCCTCCCCCCTGGTTCATGATCACCATCACCATTGTAGAGGCAAGTACCCTGCTGCCTTCTCCTGGGAACCCACCCCACGCTGCCAAAGGCTTTGCTGGAACAGGCACGGGGGCTAGAGTGGGACCCGCTTAGACCCAGACGAGGACAAGCATGGAGCTGGTAGCCTTTTTGGCTTCCCTGTGTGAGTGTGTGTAAGTGGAGACTGTGGTCCTATCTGTCTCCAAGCGTGGTTATTAAACATTGAAACAATTTGTATATGAAACTGCAGAATTTGGGGAAACCGTAGCAAAACTTTTTGAGGAGAGAAAATCTGGACAGTCCTAGGGAAACTGGTAATTCAGATAATGGGATTAGGAGAGAAATTCCTGTATGGCTCCCTCTGAATGGAGAGAAAGAGAAGGGAAGAGAAACTGGACTAAATATTCTGACTTGCTGACCTGTTGCCCAAATGAGATCTTTGCACACTTGCTGAGTAAGGTGCTTGAATAAGCACAGAGAAGGTTATAACATGGCACTGATCAGTAGGGCACTGAGTTCCTCTGACTCAGTGGCTGGCGTGTTACACAAAACCAGGTATAGAGTTATACTAATGTGTTGCAGGTTCCTCAAAACAGGGAACTTTCATGCTGTGTGAAGCTGTCAAATGGCAGAAAAATAATTGTACATTTGACTTTTTTTTCTCCATGATTTTAAGAGAAGGGATTTGCTAACCAAAGAATCTCCCTGCCCTTCTAGGTTGCCTTTTTTCTTTACAACGGAGTGGTATTAGACAGATTTGTGCTGCAAGTCAGCCATCCCTTATACCTGAAGAACGCATTACTTTACCATCCTCAGCTCCGTGCTCAGGCTTGGAGGTACCTAACCTACATATTCATGCATGCAGGGTGAGTACTTACAAGCTGCAGAGATTCCCCACAGTTCAGGTTCCCCAGAGAGAGGGAGGAGGAAGGGACACAATCAGCTCAGAAATAAATTTTAAAAAATCCATTCTGGATTGCATATAAAACCCTGAAGCTGTTGTGGCGTGTTGGGCAAACTTTCACAGCTCTCTGAAGGGAAGAGGCAACATAAGGTGCTTAACAGATGCTGCTCTTTCCCAGCAGTGTTGTGACCACAGCTTTCTCTTACTGTGTGTTCTTCCCCAGTGTGTGCTTCCTAAAACTCACCAGACTGAAGCCCAGTGTCCCTCTAGGGAAGCTGTGCAAGTGGTAGAACAAATCTACAAAGATGCTGGACTGGTATTTAAAAACTAAACGGTGTATTCTTGCTAGACTTCCTAGTTGAGGTTGGAAAAGTCAGTTAAATTCCCTGTGCCTATGGTATGTCATCACTTAGTAACGTTGTCCCTTCCATAGGGACTGAGATAATGCCTAAAAGCCTGAGTCAAGGTTGAACTCCTGTTTTGTACACACTGTACAAACACCAGTGTTCCTGGAGAGCTGACAATCTCGACTGACCAGATGGACAGAGAATGTTCCATCTGATGCACAGTGCTAAATGAAGGTGCACAGTAAAATGAACCCTCCTTCATCCCATGGGAGGTATTTAGCAGACTTGGGAAGGGAATGCAAGGCATGGAGATTCTAACTCTGTGCTTCTCAACTGTGCTAGTCCTCCCAAGACTCAAAGAGCCTTGGTTGTGTGATTTTTGTGATGCCATGGTGATGAGTGAGTGTCACAGGAAAGTTCATTCCTGTACAAAACACTCTACCCCCTCCGAGTAGTTTCTCAGATCATTATCTCTACACATTCCTGGCAGATAATTGCAATTTTCTCTAATACTCTCATTGAAAAATCACAGCAACAAGCTTTTCAGCAGTAGTCTATAGTTTGAAACCAGATAAAGACCCTTTGTTCTTAGGAAGAAAGCCTATATTCCCATCAGCCTATGAAAGGCCAGAAAGATCAAGCTGCTCTTTTCCTTCTTCCATATCTCTGATGGGAGACATGCTGATGTCTCTTCTCTGCCATGGAATAATTGCTTCGGTGTGCAATTGCCCTTGAGCACAAGATGTTCCCCAGATCTCTGGATAAAAATCATAGGATGGAACAGACTCCACCCAAAGGGAGAGTAGAAAAAAATGTATACATGAAACTTTGGAACATGGCAACATCTGTACTCAGCATACTAAATCACTCTAAAAAGTCCATTGTATGTAGGCTTCAATCTGCAAGTGGAGACTATTAGCTGAGATGTGAGGCTGGTTGTGTAAGATGAGAACTGGAAATTTTCACCACAGAGGATGTGGGGAAAACTGGGCTTGTGAAAGGAAGAAATACTTCATTTTTAGCTGATGTTAGTTAATTTGTATTTGGGTTCTTTTTCTGGTGGTGGTGGTATTCTACTATATCACTCAGGTAACCACAGATTGCTTTGGGATACATTGGAGGAGAAGCACCTGCAGGAGGACAGCTTTTGCAGCACTGAAATGTGGCATGCTCTCCTAGCCTGTGCGAGGCCAGCCGCTCCTGCAGCAGGCAGTACTCTGCCTTTCTTCACACCTACTGGCTCAAAAATGCCTGAGGTTCTTCACATCTGTGGCTGGCTCAGAGACGAGCAGTGGGGAAGGTGCTGTGCAGGACACTCATTGGTTTTGTGATGGATTCCAAGTTCTTTAGCTACATAGCCTTCTAAACAATGAAGAGTCTCACTGGAACAATAAACCCCTGATTTATCTGCAGTATCTGGAGTTAAGCTAAATGTTCATTTATTGCTAACTTCTGTCTGGTAAGCTCCTTTCATATCAGGAGAACACATAAATCTTGGAAAGGTAATAAGGTTTGTGAGTAGAAGCCCATCATTCTCCTCTCATTTTCAAATGAGAAACTAACACAATGCCATGGAATCTATTGTTATCCTGCTTCAAGCTGAGACTTTAAAAAAGAAATGTGAGCTGCTCCTTCATTTAGTGCACTTGGTCTGTTTTTTTGAAGAGCAAGTGACAGCCAGAAGGTATCCAAGAAGACAGCAGTTGCTACAGCCTGGCTGGCTGTGCCTCTAGAAAGATTCCAAAAATGTATGGCCTGTGTGTTGGTCCTGATGGAGGGAGCTTTGTCAAGGGCTGAAAAGGCAGGCAGAGTTGTAAATTCTGCCCTTCTGCTTTCATGGAAAGCAGACGTTGATTATCTGGGGCCCACGCATTTGTACCACTGCCATAACTAATGACTTGCATTGATGCTCAGTCCCATTTGTTTGGTCCCAGGGAAGGAGAAGGTCTTTAATAAATCAATGAAATTGTCATTTCAAGAATGACGCATTCAGCACTGGCAAAGGCTAATTATATTTTATGGGTGCTTACTGACTGTGGAGCCTTCAAAGCTCTTAGCATGATGGGGAGGACAAGTGAATGGGATTGCCCTGGAAAGTCTTTTAGAGAACAGCTGTGAATCAGAGCAGCCACTTTAGAGTCTAGGATAAACTTTGCCGAGCTCTTACAAAAGCTTCCTTTGAAAGATAAGACCCAGTGCTTTGTTGGAAATGTCAGGTGCCGCCTCATGACGTTGGCTGTGCCAGCCAAAGCTTCTTCCCTCCCCTCTGTGAAAGGGCACTTGGATGCTTGACTCTTTCCTGTGATTGCAGTTTGACCTTTGCTGGTTGTTCCCAATTTAGTTCCTAAGTTCTGTGAACATGCAGGATCAGAATGAATGCCAAAACATGCCCGTGCCCAGTGGCTTCAAAAGTCTAAAGCAAGGTAGTAAAAAAAAAAATCAAGTTACATGCAGCAGTTTCCCATGATGACAAATTGTAGTGCTGAGTGTCTAGTGCAGGAGAGAAATTTATCCTGGGAGAGTAATTCTGGAAATGAACCTGTTAAGATATCTGGAAAGGGCTGTTTCCTGCATATCATTTCTGGCATTTTTTTCCAGTCCAACTCTGAATTCTCGTTTATGAGACTGTTCTGTCATTGCTGCATCTCACCATAAGCATTTTTTCTGATGTATATGGGAGATTGCTATGGTAACATGAAGAAAGACCAAACCAGTGAAAATGTGTATAACTTAAACCAAAGATTGCTAGTGGCTGTCTGTGAGAAATCCTTTTCCTGTATAAAATAGGATGTAGATTTTTCAATGCAGTAGGTACTTTGCCCTCTTTCCCCCAAAAGATGCTGCCTCCTGTATTAAGGGTACCACTGTGTCACTTAGGTCCACCTGCTTTGTGAGCAGACTCAGGCACTTTTCATACAGAAACTATGCCCCTTGGTCCAGTGAGATGTGGCCAGTAAGCAGGGTCACAGCCCTGAGAGCCCGGGGTGAATCTCAGACACTAGCACAGTGTTCAGAAGGACCCTGTTCAGGGGCCTGGTGTTGTTACCTCACTGGAAGATCCTGCAGATGGCAAAGGCATGGGTAAATATTTGTACAGAGCTTTGAAAAGCAGCCAGACAGGTTTTTTTAAGTACTATTGATTAGACCCAGAAAGAATTCGCTTTGAAACTACTGATTCAGCACAGGAGAAAACTGCTGCACTGATGTCTTTACCAAATACACACACCTTGGCTGTGCATCTCTGCCTCTAGGCTGCAAGAGGTCCCGTAGGATGTGCACAGTGGGGTTTTCTAAAGACGAGTCTCAACCCAGCTTTTCCCATTGTGTTCATCAGGAGTTTTGCTACTGACTGTAATGGGAACAAGGGTAGGTGAACAGAGAGCTTCAGTGAATTCACCCATGTCTCACTGGGCACTTACCCAGAGATAAAAATGCCTCCTGCTTCCCTTTCTGACCATGATCCCATTGAGGTAGGAAAGGACGAGGGTCAGATACCACAAACAGTAAAGCATTGTTGTGTGTCACAAGGAAACAGCAACTGTCTTGGGATGGCCAGGCTGACCTTGCTCTTGACTTGATGCCTGCTCCCCATCAGGGCAGTGTAACTTGCAGGAAAATGCTGCATCATTAGGAAGGGACAAGAAAGGAGCAGGTCAAGTTTCAAGCTTCTCTTCCAGGCTCTGCTGCCATCTTGCTGCTTTTTTGGACAAGTCGTTAAACTTCTTCAAACAAACAAACAATAAAGGTCTCTAAGAACCAAACACGCCATGAGGTCTTTGCTAAAAGAGCCGGATGGATATGGAGAAGAAAATGATTAGCAAGGAGGGAAGAAATATTGCAGCTCTCAATCTGATGCGTTTTTAGGAGCCATTGTTTTTCCCAGTGTTACAATCTACTTTCGTGAAGCAGCAGCTGTTTGATTCCTTTTCCATGACATCTCTGACTCAAAGGTAGAGAAGGGAGACAAAGTGTTAGAAAAGAGGACAACTGTTGTTTTTCCTTGCTGCAGGATAGAACACCTTGGACTCAATGTTGTCCTTCAGCTCTTGGTTGGAGTTCCCCTGGAAATGGTGCATGGAGCAGTGAGGATCAGTTTTGTGTATGTTGCTGGAGTTGTGGCAGGTAGGTGACGCCTCTGGATGCCTCGGATGAAGAAGCATCTGAAAATGGTCTCTGCTGTCTTTTGTGTAGGATAAATATTTTGTGACATTTGGGTGTAGAAGAGTGGTCACTGATCTTCTGTGCGTTGAAATTCTTTTGGAGGCTGGTAGTGGGAAATACACTACAACTTCACATCTGTTTCTAACTAGCTGTAGGCACTGTTTTTAGGAGATCTGCTGAAAAAAAAAGCATCAACAACCTGCTACTTGAAAATAGCCTTGCTTTAGATGGACTTCCTGGATGTGGAGAGGTCATGCTGCTCCTGTCCTCTTGTGTCCCATAGAGGCCTAGAAGGAAAGTGACATCACAGGCATCCCTGCATGAAGAATCTTTTATTTTATTTTTTTTTCCAGATCCTGGTCCAGCTCTTCCTCCATTTGTCCTGTGCTGTGTGCTTTCTACAGCCTGAGTAAGCAAGAGGTATTTGGCTGTAGGTTCTGAGCAGTACACAGTAATCTGGAAATGTGTTTAATCATGAAGCCATGGGGTTGATTGATTTTTTTTCGTTTGTGCTATATTGCTTTTATTTATGTTTGACATATCCAGCAGTTTAGAGGTGATGAAATTTAGCTGACAATAGATCACCATCTAATTAAAACATGGGGAGAGTGTGAGAACAACCAGGGGCTTCACAGTGGAACTCGGACAATGACTGCCTGCCTTAGTGCAAGATTTATGGTGATTTTTTTTTTTCCAGCTACATAATTATTACTTTTTTTCTGTAATGAGCAGATAAAGCCTTTGTAAGATGGGTTGCATTGGGTACTATAAATCCTGCATTCCAGTAGAGAGACTGTGGAAAGAATAATTGGACCAGGACACAGGACTAGGCATGGTACAAACACCACACTATTTAATGCAGTGAAAGGAGTTAGCAGACCAGCTCCACTGTCCCTTGCCTGTTATTTTAATAAGCACTAAAGTGGTCCCCAATCTGCAACTTTCCAGACAAGCTTTTCTCCAAAGATCCATCTACTAAACCCTGGGGCATCATCTGTATATGTGTAAATACACATCGCACATCTGTGCCAGGTAAGGGAAGCAACTGAGCATTGAATCTGCTGCAAACACTGTGAGCTGCTGGCTGCCTCTGGGATTCCTGTGGCCATGGACTTGCTGGCACAGTCCACAGGGCCAGAGGCAGGTTTTACTGGGCGTTGGGCTGGGCTGAATCCCAGAGCTCTGGAGGCTTCTATAGCCGGTGCCGGAGTGAGGCTCACTAGCCCACCTGGCATCATTGATTCGTTTCTGCAACACAAATGATGCCTTTTTTTTTTCCCTCAGATGAGCTGCCACATCCTCATAGACTTGCCTTTCACACCTTATGACCTATAAAAAAGAAACTGCTAAATGGAAAGGGAAAACTTCCCTTCTTAGTGCAGGATGAACTACAAATGTGGCTAGATGGTACCACACAGAGAAGCATCCCATGATGGCCTTACCTGTTTGAGTTGTTAGCCAATTATTAAACATGCTTTGTTCTTTGATACGTGCCAGGAGAGAGAGAAAGAGGCATACTTATGCTGAGGATCTGGCAATATAATGGTAACACAGCTCATGAACAATCAGAAATAAACAGTAAAATGTAGGCAGAGGCCATAATAGACACTCCTTACTTCCATGGTTTTTTCCTCATTTGTCTGACTTTACTAAGAAGATATGATGAGCCTGAGATCAAGAGACTGAAGGTATATGCTGAGTGCAGTGTCCAAGGACTTAATTGCAAGTTCTCATTATTACTGTCCTAACTTCACATTGACTTTTCCCTTAGTGGCAGTGTTTAAGAGCTGAGGAGTCTCAGGGCTGTACAATGAAGGAGGGGAGCTATCAGCAGAGCCAGCTGGTAGCACCTCAGCATTTTCTTGACCCAGAATCAGCTGAGCAATTAGCAAAGAAGTTTGTTAGATTCTGTACTGCCAAGAACTCTCTCAAGATTTGCTATTGTCTTTTTCTCATTCCTGCTCATCACAAAGATCTTCATTATCTCTGCCTTGTGACACAAAGCATGCCTTTGTCTCTCTCTCTCTCTCTCTCTTAAATAACTCTTAAAGTTTGCAATTAAAGGAGCTTTGGGCAGATCTGAGCCTCCAATTAGGATAAGGTGAAGCAGTGTCTATGTTTGGATGTATTGTTATTAGTGGTGCCTTTATTTGACTGACCTGTGATTCCACTATCTTGTGTTTACTGCCTCCATCCAGGTTATTTTTAGCTACTTTACTCTGAAGTTTTGTAAGTAACTTTGTGCTTTGCACAGTTCCTTCTCACTGTGCAAGTATTTGTCTTGCCAGCATGGGAGCTGCTTCTCTTTTATCTTCAGGTGAGGAACAAGATACAGATGTTTTTCTGTCGCCTGCTTCCTTGTTATTTTAATCGGGGTGTGAGTGCCTTTTTGCAGCATAGGTCTGAAGATAGGTTACTGCTTTGCTTGGCTGCTTTTAAAGTAGGTGCAGAAGAATCGATCAGTCACTGTCTTGGCAGCACTACAGGACTGAGTTGGCTTCACAAGTTGATTGATTCTCCACGCCCCCCCTTCTCTCTATCTGTACATTACTGACCTGAAGCAATTAGCACAAAACAGGCAGTAGTGGGAATGTAGGGTAAGAGAGAGCGTGTCTATGTGGCTGGCAGTTGTCACAAACCCATTTTCTTTCTCCCAGGGTCCTTGGCAGTGTCAGTAGCTGATATGACTGCGCCCGTGGTGGGCTCCTCGGGAGGCGTGTACGCTCTCGTCTCAGCTCACTTGGCCAATATCGTCATGGTGAGTACCAGAATGATTGTCTAACCTCTTCAGAAGTGAGACAGGGATTTGAAACAGGGCCTGACCCAACTGTTGGTCATTCAGAGCTTGCCCCAGTGAAGACTCTTGTCTCAGTGTTGTGGTCCTGCAATGGAAATGTTAAACTGCAGCTGGTGCCTTGGTTACCCTGATGACTGGCAGCTTGCCAGGAGAAACCAAAGATCTGGCTGGTAATCCAAGAATTATCAGTGTACTCTGGGCTATCAGTTCTCCTTGCAAGGGCTGACAACTGTTTGGAAAATGAGGAGCTGACTGGCTCTGCAGAAGTTGCAGACCTGGGTCTGTCTGTGGGTGCCATGAGATGTTAGTGGGTGCCTAAGGAAATGGAGTGTTTGGTGGCTTGGTGCGCAGAATGTCCCATATCTCCGTTTGTAAAGCCCAGACTGAAGCTGAATTCTGGGTGTTCTAGTGATGCAACTTTTTGCCTTTTCACCTAATTAAATAATTTACAAAGGTCACTAAACCCCAGCATCATCATTCCTCTAAGACCTGGAAATAGAAGTTCATCCAAGGTCCTTGGCTAGGTGGTGGCAAAGCCCAGCGTATCTGCCCACGTGGCTCCTCAGCTGACTGAGGACTCGTGTGGTGGGACAGGGCTGCGTGCCTGGCCTGTGCCAGCCATGTCAGAGCAGAGTAACCATAAAAATGATGGTAATGTGTCCTCCCCTGGGTCTGAGTGGGAAGATAATGCAGGTCAGCTGCAGCAGAGACAGAAGGTCTGTTGTATGTGTGCTGGACAACGCGTGCGTGTGGTGGGGCTGGTGCCAAGCCTAAAAGAAAGGCTGGTTGGTGTGTGGTGTTTGCACGTAGCGGAGTCGGCAGGCACCGGCTGCAGCCCACAGTGGTGCTGCTCCAGGCAGCCTTTGTAGCAGCTGGCAGTGGGGGCAATGAGTGCTTTCCTGGGCAGAACAGGTCTCCTTTGCTCTCTTCAGGCTTTTTGGAGCATGAATGAGCTAGGGACTGTTGCCCAAATCAGTACAGTTGAGTGGCTGGCAGAGGGACGGGGAGCGGAGGAGTGGGGCTGCCCCTATATCACAGGGTTTCTACTGGAGAAATGCCTCCTTACAGACAGTTATTTCCAGTATGATCTGTGTTCTCTGGGCCAAGAGGAGCAGGAAGGAGTTTCCTCTGTCTCACAGGGTGGTAATGCAGGCACAGGGTTTCTTCACACCAAGATTCACAAGGTCAGAGGGAGGTATTGGAGGAAATTTTGGGTTGCTTTAAAAGAGGCTCTGCCAGAGGTAGGTGGAGATTCTTCACCAGTTACCTTCCCAGATTCCTAAAAACATTGCAGAGTGGCCTGTCATTCCACAATTCATTGGCTTCCTCCAAATCTATTTAACAATTGCTACCTTAGCATCTATATTTCTCCATTATCCACTGCCTCTTTTCTTGTCTGAAATGACTTTTACTGCCTTTCCCATTCTGGTGGGTTTTTCTTTTGCTTTTCTTTCCCTCTCTTCTCTCTCCCTGCTCCTTTTGGCTCCCATATGCTGAAAGATGTGCTGGCCACAGTCCTGCACAGGGGCTTCGAGCACGCTGAGAGGAGGAGGGACTGGTGCAGGGAGGGACTCTTGAATCTTCTGTTCCCTTCTGCCTCCTGGCAACCAAAGGAAATTAAAACATTCCTCTTTGTAAAAATAAATATTCTACGAACTAGATACATAAAATAACCAACAGGGGGAAGCAATAAAGTATGTCACCCTAAGGAATAGAGTGATGGGGGGAATTCAAAACAGCTACATGGAAATGAAAACCGAAGGAAGCCACACAGTATTAATCAGCATGAGTTCAGAGTCTTCTGACTGCGTTAGGTGTCCCTGTGGAAGAAGAAAATGAGTTACTTATTTTGTAGAGATTGCATTTTTGCAGTCACAGAAGTGATTTACAGACAGATGCCACATAGAGCCTGAATATATGTAATATATATTGCAGAATATTTCTTCAGCAGACTGAAAACTCATTGGGTGTCATTAAAATTAGGCTAAAGATTTTACAAGCTTTTTTTTTTTATGCCTTCAGTGTGATGAACAGGAGTTTTTTTTTTTTCACAAGAAACCTGGCTAGCTTGGTATCTCATACTGCTTTCAATAAGCAAGATGCCATTTAGTCACTCAATAATAGTGTTGTCATACATGCGAGTTCTCCAGAACACAATCTCTTTTTCCACTTGGAAATTTTGTGCAAGTGGAAAAGGAGGGTTTTAAACATTTCTCCCAGGATTTCTGTCATTCAGAGATTCTTATTCCACTCTATTGATTAATGACCAAGCCTGAAGGCAGAGGAAACCAGGTCCAGGCTTTCTTGCAGCACTGTTTCCTTGTTATGCTTTTGTTTGGGTCTTTATTATTTGTGTGTGCTCTGCTGAAGATCTGAGTTGCAGAATTTCAGGGAGCCTGAGCTATAGGCTGTAGCACTGGAAAAGCACAGTAGAGCTTGAGTGCACTGAGAAGTGGCCTTGACAAGTCACAGTGCTTTGGCTTCAAGTGAATCATGATGAGTTGTGTGTTGTTAACCAGAATGATGCTTGTGTTGAATACTGGGTACTTCTTAACATTATTTTATTTGATATGGTCTAATACAACAGAGTTTTGCAGGGAAGATAAATCAAAATATTTTCAGAAGCCAGAATTTAAGGTGAAACATCATGCTAAAAGGTTAAAAATCAGCCTGTTTGAAGAACAGAGAATGGCAAGGCCAGCTAAGGACCATGCCACACCAGCTGGATCTCAGGCAAGGAAAGTCAATAAAACTGCCAGGCAAAGAAGTTATAGACCATCCATAAGTTGGACATGTCTATGAGATATCCCTCACGGTAATGTCCCCCAGGATTGACAGATCTGTGTTTGATGTGGCCAGTGGAAGGTTCACAGCCAGGTGGCAAGGGCAACAGAAGGGTTTTGTTGGGTTGTCATCCTTTGTGCTCTTCCAGTGTAGTTCTGAATGTAAAATCCCTCCAGGTCTGCATGCAGCATGACTTTGTTCTCCTTGTTTCTTTTCCAGAACTGGTCAGGAATGAAGTGCCAATTCAAACTGCTGCGCATGGCTGTGGCCCTGATCTGTAGTGAGTATCCTGCAAGGCTTGGCACACACGCAAGCCTCTTTTGTTTGTCCTTGTCATAAGAGGTGATGCTGATTCAGAGAGTTTTGACTTCACAGCAGTTTTGGTAGGAACTTGCAGCTGGACCTTCTGGCTGAAGAAACCACATCTCTCTCAAATGCAGATTTTGGCTTTCAACACAAACATTTCTAAATGAGGATTTGTTGTTAGCCAGCAACTGTAGGTTGTGGCATTTGTAAAGATCTGGGACTTAAACGTCTCTTCTTTGAATTCATAAACAAGCCATGCTTTCATAATGACAGTACTTTGGTTTCCTAGAGCACATCCTATTTGGAATGGCAACACATTAATGAATTGTCTTCCAGCTATATCCCTAGGGTGGCACGAGAAGGGAAACTAGGCCATATATTCCTCACAGACAATTGTCTTTAAAGTCTAGTTCTTTTTCTTCTGGTTTTGTTATAACTTTTGGAAGGTGAACATTCCCTCACCTATCTACACTCCAATGAACCCAGACCACTTACTAACCACTGGAGAGACTTCACGTCTGTGTGATGCGACCCCTCCCTAGCCATGGCTTTCCAGTTTCCCTGTGCTCACTGTACAGGGCAGCTTCTCCCTCTCCATCTCCTCAGGGATGCAGCACTGCCTGCAAGATGGACTTAAGAAGGGATAGACCTAGATAATTAATTTGTTTTTCCTCCATTGTTCCAGTGAGCTTTGAATTTGGAAGAGCCGTGTGGCTGCGATTCCACCCCTCTGCTTACCCGCCCTGCCCACACCCCAGCTTCATGGCTCACCTGGGAGGGGTGATGGTGGGAATCACCCTTGGTGTCATCGTCCTGAGGAACTATGAGCAGAGACTCCAAGATCAGACTTTATGGTGGATCTTCCTTTCTATTTATGTCATTTTTGTCTTGTTTGCGATCTTCTGGAACATTTTTGCCTACAGCCTGTTGGATCTAAAGCTACCTCCCCCTCCTTGAACACATGGGACAGAAAACTGGAGAGTGGAAGTCATGTCAGCTGTGTTAGATGAATGAAGATGGAGGATCTATTTTTATATTTAACTTAGGGGAGGCTGATTCTTTTGAACACAAGCGTGTGCTGGAGGAGATGCTTAAAGATCTCATGAAAGACTGGGCTGTTCGGTTTGTTCAGAAATCTAGCAGGTACTGTAATACTGGCTGGCCTGGACCCTGCAGTGTCCCCACTGCCAGGGCTTCCATTGGGCAGCTTGTACTTGGGCACTTATCACTTGGTTTGTTAGCACACATCAGTATTTTGTATGAGATATTTGTATTTTCCAGTTCAGTGCTGGAATTGTGGCCAGTTGTTGAATGAATCTCCTCAATGTTACCAAACACTAAAAGGGAAAAAGAGCAGACATTTACTAAGTAGAGGCTCATGTGGTACTCACAAGGCAGCTTGGGTTTGGTTTCTCTGAACACGTCTGACTGTTCAGCCATATCAGTGTCACTGTCTAATTACTTGAACGGTTCCTAAGATATTTTAGCCTATGGTGAAACCTGTCTTACGCACCTTTCAGAGGAATCAGCAGAACTTGGTTGCCCAAAGTGATGGAGACTGGTCTTCAACTACAGGCCAAACAAAATTGCACTATAAACCTTGGGAACTCTGAGTATTGTGGGCACCCAGCCAGAGATGACTTTTACTGTGCATGTTTCACTTGATTTTAATTAATTATTCCCTCCACCCCCCAGCCTGCTGTGGCTAGAGGGTGTGACTGGGATTTCTTTTTTTGAGGGATGGAGAAAAGGAGGGCAGGTGTTCAATTGTGTCTTTATCAGCTGACAATCAGGTGCTGTTTTCTATTTCTGGCCACGCTGATCTAACACCTGGCCTGCAGAGAGCTCCTAGCAAGGACCTCAACTCTTCCAGCAAGTTCTTAGTAGGAAAGTGGGACCAGGATCCCCTATAGCAGCACAGGGTGGGAACTGTGGAGCCTTTGTAGCCATACAGTCCATTTGGGGCCAAATCTGTCCACTGAAGTCAGTGGAGTTAAATCAGGTTGTGTGTAGCACTGCTGTTGCACTGCAGTTGGAAGGGTGTTACTGTGTTCCAGTGATCATTGTGGAACTGATAAAACTGGTTTTAAAGTGACTGCTAGCTTTTGAGGATGCCTCTTCCCGAGGCAATGGATGTTGAGGGGCTCCAAGCAACCGTTAGTTGCAATGATGCCTTTTTCTTTAATGTTGTTCAAGCCCAGGTTTTAGGAATCTGTAACTGGTCTGTAGCACAGTCCATCCAGTTGCCTGCATGGACCTGGAGAGCAGACTGGAACATCTATAGCACAAGCAGTGCTTGTAGGTACTCTTCTCTGTAAGGTGCTTATGATGTTTTGCATCTCACTTCAGAGAGCTGCCAAACTACAATCCAGGAATGTGGATGCCCTCCTTTTTTGTCCCCTTTACCCACTTGGTTTGATGACCTGCATAAAGCAGCCATAGGAGTCTTTCTACATTAGCTCCTTTCTTGCTTTTGTTTCTGTTTTCATACTGGTGCCCAGGCACCAGCCACCAGAGCCTTCCACAGCACATCTCATGGGCACTGGGGCAGCTGGGTTTGCTCTGTGGCAGACATGTCTCTATCACAGACTTTATTCTCTCAGCTGTGTATCTGGCACTGCCAGATGATACTGCAAACTAGTAGGGGTCTGTCTTTCTAGAGGGGACATTCACAAGTGCTTATCAGCTGCCCCCTTCTTTGCCTCTTATGGGGGAAAATCTCTTTGGTCTGGAAGGGTGAAGTTCTGCTCCCACAGTATGCACTAGTAAAACTCCAGTTGCCTCAGGGGAAGGGAAGAGGGAGAAAATAAGTGTTTCTACAGCCTGGAATAAGCCTTACCTGCAAAAGAAACAGGTTTTGTCACCTCTGTGCACAGGAGTGGGATCCCTGAGAGCAAATGAACTTTTGTTGTTCTGCATGGCTAGTGGATTGCTCATGGGCTCTCAAATTAAGGAACAAGAGGAAAGGATAAGCGTCAGAGCTGTGTTCATTTTGGAGGGGTTTGGTTCCCCATGCCATTTCACCTCTGAGCTTTGGGTCCAGATGAAAGCAGTCACGAGAGTTTACATGCATTGTTTCAGGTGCTGGCCCAGGCAGTTTGGTAGTGGTGGTGACCATCTCCTTGGGGAGCAGCAGGCAAGCAGGAGAGCGGGGAGCTAGGAGATTACTGACAGAGCCATGGTTAATGCAGGAGCAGGACATTCCTCTCCTTGCCTATTGCTAAGCCTTTCTGATGACAGATGCCTTTGAAACAGAGGTGACCAGAAATGGGACTTCCTCTGGAAGTTTTAGGAAAACTGAAAATTTTGGTAGAAAATTTCAGTTGCAACAGACCCCAGGTTATTTTGCCAATAATTTGCTAGGGTACGGTACGCAACAATTGACTTATTTTTGGTTTCTCAACTGAAAGCTAGTTCATGCTCATGAGCTTCTCCCCAGGAACGGTTTCTGTGCCTGCCAATGACATGCTCTGGGGTGAAGCAGCAAGCTACAAGTTCAAAGGCCACCAGTTTCTTCGTCAGCCTGACTCTGGCCAATGTATCTTTGCCTCTGCTCGGGAGCAGAAGGGAGCCAAGCAGAGTAATCCAGACACCCTTCTTTGCTCTTTATCCACAGATTAACACAGTTTACGTGAGCTGGTTGCAAGCAGCTCTGTGGCTGAGGTTATGACTTGTTTGTTTAGACTTGTTCATCTTTCTGACTTCCATTCTGTGTCCCCATACTCTGTCTAAGCAAGCCTACAAGCAACTCTGAGGATCAGAAAGGCCAGACTTTAAAGCAATACTAGAGTTACTATGAGTGAGAAAATGAATTTTCCTGCTCCTCAGCACTGAAGTCTTTCCCCATACCTAGAGATGGCTGCACACAAAGCCTCTTGTCTGCTAAGTATCTATCACCTCGTGGAGTCAGGAACAGTACAAAGTTCTTAAGCTTTTTTTTTTTTTTCATTATTTAAGTTTTTTTTTTTTTCAATCACTAAAGTTACACTGTGAAAACTTATGTTTTTACAGAGTATCATGAAATCTCGTTATTTTCTGATGCACCCAGGAGTACCACAGTGCTGCAGCACCACAGAGCTAACAGCAGCCAGGCTTTCCTTTTACCTCCAGACGTCCTTGAAGCAGCAGGCTTATGTCAGAGACATAATATTCTCCATCCTGTGATTCCAACTTGTCACAGTCAGCAACATGCTCCTGAAGGAGCTGTCCACTGAGGAACTGGTCTGGGTGATTGTTTTGGTTTTATTTCAGCTGCTGTCAGGATTTTACATCAGTCAGATAAAATGTGAATCTGTGGAACCTTATGATCTGCAGTGCTAGAGCAAAAGGCAAGGACTCTTACCACCATACAGAGCTGAACAGTGCATGTCAGAGGAAGGTTTTTTATACTTGTGTCCTTCAGTCAGAACACAACA
This sequence comes from Merops nubicus, assembly GCF_000691845.1. NCBI lineage: Eukaryota > Metazoa > Chordata > Aves > Coraciiformes > Meropidae > Merops > Merops nubicus. The sequence goes on along the minus strand of NW_008617373.1, from coordinate 10,708 downwards.
CCTGGGAGGGAAAAAAAAATAAAAAAGCAAGCTGTTCTGTGCTGGACTTGCCTTTTTGTGAGTATACTGCAGCCCTGGTCCAGCGAGGGTGGGTGTGGGGAGTAGTGGTGCAGGCTGGGAGAGCCCGGGGTGCTGGCTGTAGAGCTCCTTCGGGGACATCTGCTGGCAGCACAGCACAGTGACAGCACCCATGGGTCCAGCTCCCAGCCTCTGGCTGATCCCTCCTCCCAGAGGATAGGCAGGAGAGGTGGCTTAGCCACGGGGAAGAAGGAGGAGAAGGGGAATCAAGTAGATCAAAGTCCACGGGGCTTCAAATTGCACCTTCTGTTCCTAAATGCTTGCAGGTAGGTAGAGATTAATTTTGCACACATCAGTAATAATGCAGAAAGGAGGAGGGGGAGGGGTTTAATGGACCAGTGGGAGAGGAGGTAAAATGCTGAGAAATTTACTTTTGGCGTGTTCTTAAGACAACACCTTGTGTCACTTTTCCCCCATCAGTCGATGAGGAATCTTAGGACTTCTGTGGTATATTGTGATTCTTCACTACTTGCCCCTTTATCAGTAGGAAGTATTTTATCAGTGGAAAGGGAGGAGGCCAGAGAAGTTATCATTGCCTGAGGTTGCTGGACTAGAAATAAAGCTCAGGGATCCTGTATCTTAAGACCTTGCTCCTTCTGTTGGATTGTACTGCCCATGATTAAAGCCCAGATTAGATAGTTTCAATTTGAACTGGGGTACGAAGGATGGAATCTGACACATTTAGAGCTGGTACTAAAATAACAACTATCTCTTGACCTCACAAGAGATTGACTGTTTTGTGCCAATATTTACTCTCACAGGATAGTGGGTAGAACTTTCACACATACTTCAGTGAGTAAAGAGCTCAAAGTCTGTTTATATAGAGCCAAGCTCAGCTCAGTTGCTGTGGAAACCCCAGCCACTGGCTTTACCTGAAGTGGAATGGAGAATATGGATGCAGTTCAACACTAGCAACCTCTGGAGGCAAACTGGGATCTAGAGAGAGCAAAGGCCAGCACCTCTGGGGGTTTGGCCTCTGAATATTGCTGCTCTTCTGTTTCTTTTACAGTAGTGGCCGCTCTACGGTGCTGCGTGAGGCGGCTCAAAAATTCCTCCTGCAATCACCAATGCTGAGAGCTGGTTATAGAGGAAAACTGCATTTTGCAGCTCTGTAAAGAAAGAATCACACATAAGAAAGCAACCAAGCTTGTTTAAAGGTAAATATTTTTAATGTCATCATTAATCAGTGGCTCTTAATCGGAAAAAGCTTTCTAATGAGGTATTTCTGTAAGGCCAGCAATAGTACAGAAGATTGTTTCAGGGTACTATACAGCACTGAGCACAGAACATTCCCTAGACCTGATTTAAGTAGCAAAAGTACTTTAAGTTCCAGTGAGCTTAAAAGACACAGTAGTCACTGCCTGTCTCCTGACACCCCCCCAGTGTCTGTTCAGTTTGCAAATAAAGCTAGATTTACACAGCTTTTCTTTTGGTTATGCTACTAAATGCTAACAACACATCCAAGTGTTAAACGCAAAGCACTAAACAATGTAATTTTCTGCCTTAAAATACTGAACAAAAGATACTTTCCCCTTAAGGGCTAGTGAAACAAAATTATATTTGCAAGGTAAGAGCCTGTGGTACATTTCCAAGTATTTTTGTATTGTGTACATTCTGTATATTTTTGTTGTAACAATATTATTTGAGCACAGAATCCATTAAATTTTTTTTTGTTTTTTTTGTTTTGTTTTGTTTTCTGTTCCTTTTTTTTTTTCTTTTTAATAAAAACAAGCTTTTCAACCCCCCAGGCAAAAAAAAAAAAAAAACAAAAGAAAGTTTTCAAAGAAAGTTTCAACACTATTTAACAAAAGAGCAATGGGTTTTGAGCTCTGCAGTATGATCTTTTAATAATGACACTGATAACTCATTTTTATGTCTCTCTAAAAGTGTCTGTCTGAAAGATAATGGGGAGAGTGAACTGCTGCTGTATTTCTCCATGAAATACAATAATGATGCAGAACCAGCTTGGGACTTGTTCTGGAATTCAGGTCTTGTCCCACCATTTGACTACTGTGCTACTTCAGTGCAGTATTGACCTCAGAATTGTGGGGAAGCTGATGACAAAGTACATTAGACTGTTTAAATTTTTTTCTTGGAGTAATTGGAGTAAAAAAAATCTTTTAGCATCAGTCTGTGCTGAATGTCTTAAAAATCTCAGAGCAAACACATTGTAGTCTCTTGAATCCATAGCAGGGACAACATGCCCAGAAAGTTCTGCCACAAACTTCCAACTAAATTAGTTATTTTGAGATAACTAAGATCAAAATCATTCCACCAGTGTGGAAGAGGGAGGCTTATTTTGAGAAGTGTTTTGTGTTTTTGTTGGAAACATTGGGTTAAAGTGTAACTTGAAGAAATGAATATGTAACTATCAGCAGTTCCTGTCATATTTGTTACTCCCATGGGGAGGCAGATTCTTGCGACTGTCTGTGGGACTCAACTCTTGCTGTTTGGTTTTTGCACTTAACTGAGCTTTCCGAGACACTTAAATGTCTCTATTCATTAGCTGAGGACTTTCAGCAAGCAGGTAAAGTGGCTTTGGTCTCAGTTAATACATTACTGTCTGCTAGCATCATGCTTTTTTTTTTTTTTCTGGCTAAAATAATCTTAGAAAAGAAAACTGCAGAACAGAAACACTGCCAATTCCAGCATATCTGTTGCAGAGAAGGAGCCAAAAGCTGACAGCCTTGATTACAAAAACTCACAAAACTCATTATCATTTTATTCCCATAGCTTCAATCACATTCTGTGTAGAAAGTGTTGCTCATTAGTGTTGGAAAGAGAAATACTAATTGGTTTATATGCTACTTCTCTTGGGAGTAAAGAGGGGGGAAACCCAAGAAACTAAACCAGTCTCTGGTCCTTCGAATTGCAAGAGGTCTGTAGCAGTTAAATCTACACTTGCATTCCTGGCATTGGCCTCAGAGATCTGGGGTTTGGGTGTTTGTCAGGGGGGTGGGTGGGTGGCGTGGCGTGTTTTTGGTTCATTTATAAGCTGGTTTGGTTTATGGTGTGGGTTTTGTTTCTTTGTTTGCTTGTTTATTTGTTTGTTTGTTTTTTTCCAAAGAGTTTTAAATCAGACCCTTAAAACTACAGTAAAAATCTTTCAGGTTTACAAATTAAGTGCACATCTCAGCATCTTCTGACCTTTCTGTGCTTCATCCTGAGCTCTAAATAGCTGATTGCGGGAGGAAGCTGTGTGTAATACTCTGCAGGCATTCCGGCAGCTAAACCAGCTGCTTCTGCATTATTTATTGTACTTTTGTTTTATTTCCTTTAGTTTTGTTTCTTAAAATAGAATTTTTAAGGGGGAGATGCCAGTAAAACCTGTAAATTCATGAGCTACCAGGGTGTCTTTCAATGTGTGCACTTGTGTACTTGTGAGCGTCTTGAGTGTAGCAGTTGGGTAGCTGGATGGCAAAGTCCCTGCAAAGCTGGCAGAGGCCAGATGATGTTAAAGGCTGCAGAAAGCACGAAATTGTGGGGTTTTGTACTGCCAGCCACCTGAAAAAAGGAAAAGGAACTTGTAACATAAAAAGCTGCGACTGAAGGTGTCCAAAGCAACAGTACAAGTTCAGCGGGACCGATAGTGAACAACCGTGGAGAGGCCCCAACAAGACTGAGCAAAGCTTTACAGTTAGATTAAAAATACCTGGATTTTGAAGAGTGATTTATAGTCATTTACCTGGCAAGAAAAAAATCTTATTTAAATGAGTGTGATACAAATCACAAGATAATGGGATAATTCAGGTTATAAGGGACCTCGGAAGGTCTCTAGTCCAACCTTCTGCACAAGACGGGGTCTGCTAAGAGGTAGCACAGGCTGTTCAGCACTTCAGGCAGTTCATCCTTGAAGGCTTCCAGGGACAAAGACTGGGCAAAGCAGTTGTGGTTAGGTTACATCTCAGGAAAACTTTGTCAGCACCAGTGCTGCTGTGCCTGGGACTGACCTACTCTTTGTAACTACTAAGGGCAGCACATAGGACTCCTGTTCCCAGGAGGCTGCAGACCAACTCCACCCAGCTGCAGGTACGAGGGACAGGACTGGACTAATGCAAGGATTTCTTAACACTCCTACCCAATCACAGCTGCCTGTTCTTCACTCACAGCTGCTTATGGTTTAGGTTTGGGGTTTTTTTTTGAGGGGTGGGGAGTGGACACCATCAGCACTCTTATCTTGTTAAAAATGTTAAAGAGCAACAAAATTTGACATGTTTTATTGAGTGGCACTGATTTACTTCCTCATGAATAAAATATTCTGAAGAAAAACATTGTTACTTCTCAGAGCTCCTGCAAATGAGAGAATAAGGGGGTTTGTTTTCTTTCAAACTACTTTTGTGTCACCTCATCTGCCAATGTGACACTTGCAGAGTCCTGCACATTACTCTAGCAGCTCCTCTGCACTGAAGGGTTTTAAGGAGGAGACACCAAAGACAACACTCACATGGAATTGAATCTAGGCAAACTATTAAGGATTTTTAATGTTTTATTGTAAAGCTTATTGTAGGTTCAACAGAGCGGTGTCAGAGGGAAGCGCTCTGCTTCCGTCACCAGAGGATACAGCACTGGCAGATCACACTTCCCTGCCTCAGTCAGACTGTTACTGCTTCCAGGAGAGTTGTTCACCTGCAAACAGCCTCTGCTGCAAAGGACAGGAACAGAGTTTTGCCTTTATGCAGTTGCAGAACTGGTCCTTGTTCACACGGTCACTCACGAGGCCTCGTCAGTTCCGATTCCAGCTGTAGCCAAAGATTTTCTTCAAGTATTCTACTGTCTAAAAGTCCTACGATGTGGGTAAGAATTCATTGCTGAAATACAACTAAATGCTTCAACGTCTGAAGAATTAACTTGGGAGCTTGGTTTACTTCAATTTCTGAAGCAGTTTCTATTAACTTAAAATTTAATCTCTAAAATTTTCAGGTTTAATTCTCCACAGGTGAAAAATAATTTACAGTTGTGCAAAGTAGCTAGTAAGAGCATACAAATGTCCTGATCACAACGCAAACTAGTGAAGGACGGGATTCAACACACAGCCTGGGAATTAAACATGTCTGTCCAAGCACATACAATCTGATTCCTAAGCTCAGTTCAGTCTTCAGGCAGTTCTGTCTCCTGCCAACTAACATGTTGTTCACCAAGGAACAGCAGAACAAACTGCCCATTCAAAATGCAATGTGGATACTGGCTACAGGCTTTTTACCTATGTTCTCTTACATACACAAATGACTAGTTTATTTACTATATTTACTATTTATCCACATTTGTGTTTCTTTACATATTAAAAGTAACTAGATGTTAATGATTGGACATAATTATTTTAAAGATATTTAAAATATTTAAAACACTGAAATGCTTGCCAGGTAAGGTATTTGGGGCTGGTTTTTTTTTTTTTTCATGCAAAGACAGTAAAACCCAAACGTCCATGATTTCCTCAGAAAAGGAGCAAGTCATTTGGAGAATTTAGTAAGCACTGAAAACTATGCATGAGTTTGTATGGTCTAATGTCTACCTTTTAAAAAATCTCCTATGACTTTTTCTAAAAAAATAAAAAAAACAAAAAAAAAAAAAGACAGATGAAACTGCAACTTAGGTTTGACTTGGGTAATACTTTTAAATATAATTTTAAATATCATTTAAAAATCCTGCCATAGTGAAAATAAGCTGCACAGAAGAAATGAATGATTCATACAATACCCTCAAATAAATACAGAATTAAGATAATTTTAAGCCACTGCTGTTTCTTTTGTGAATTCCTCAAGGACAGTCACTACATTTCTGGCTTCTGGCATTTCTGCATGTTCTACTTTAACAATCTTCAGAAGGATGTCTCCACTGCCACAGTTCTTCAGAAACATGTAACACTTGAACAGGGCATAGTGGTTCATTTCAGCCTGGCGGATAAACCTCTTCAGGTTGTTAATGTCTTGGATAGCCTAGGAAAAGAGTAACAGAGCATTTTCTCATCCTGCTACATGGAAAGCAAACATAAAATCAGCTGGAAAAGTGAAGGAAGAACAGCAGAAGGAAAAGCATTTCCAATAGGAATTTTCTATTACTCCTCAATAGTAATGTAAGGATTGAGTACTGTCTTTGACGTTGTTACTGTAACTGCAAAACATGTGGACACCACAACTGATCTGTCCAAAATTGTAGCAAGAGTTCTCTTCTTCTGTTATGACAGATCACCTATGAAGTGTTAATTACTGAATCCTTGTTACCCAACTACATAATATTGTGTGCGCACAGCTCAAATTAACAGTATTTTAAGAGAAAAAAAAATGGGGCTTATTTTAAATATGAAAAAATGCCTTTGGAGTACTCACTGAAGTAATTTTCCCACTTCTTTACATTCTGGTCTTGTGTCAACTACAGTAAACCAGTCCTCAACTTAAACTTCGAAGTTAATCAGTTAATGACGTACAGACTTCAAAATAACTTAAAACCTTTGCTGCAAAAGGAGTATTTGCTCCCTCAATAGCCCTGGTATCTTCTCTGGGTCTTTAATATACATGAACCTGTACCTTCAATTTGAAGTTTTCCAAAATCTGCCGGAAGAGAAATGGATTTCCCCCTTCAGCACCATTCACAAAAGCCTGCATCCAGTCCTCACAGAACCTGTTGCTTCCTGTTACATGTCCAGGAACACAGAAAAGAGATGAGTAAGAGTAATCACTATCTATCTGCATCTATCTATCAGCCTCGATATCTAGCTGCATCCACCTCATTTAATCACTCTCACATAACTGACAGTAGTATGCCTGGGCCAGGAAATAAATCTTAAGAAAAACAATACATGTGGAAAAGAAAAGCAAACAGCTACACTGATTACATGAAATTCTGTTCTGATTGTTGAATCTCTTTTCATCATGTCTGTTAAAAGTTTTGCACTTTCCCTGAAGTGTACAAGTCATAGTGTCATGGTCTGCAAACTAAATGTACTGTGAACTTTTTTATCAGCCGTTTTCAAACTAGAGTTCCAGTGTGTCTGGTACAGCACACTACTCTACTGCCTCCTAGAAAAGGAGGTGTTCTGTTTCCAGCCAGAATATGAGCTTCCCAGGCATGAACCTGTGAGCTTCTGAATATCCTCAGCTACCTCTAATATCCACAACTCGCAGCAGCTGAGGGATACAAGTGAGTAACATTCCCAAGTATTCACAGCAGTGATCTCACCTGCATTATGCAGCTGAGGCTGAGGTCCACTGCAGTCTATAATCATGGACTTGTGCTGTTCCTCAGTCATGGCAATACACAAGGAAGTCATTGTGCCTTCCTGAACAAGTCCTTGGAGGCTAGCAGCTGCGAGGAACCTGGCATAAAAAGCTCTTGTGAACTTGTTTCTTTATAACTCCTGAACACCACAAACAGGACGCTGTCATACACAAGTTACTCAAAGGTTCCTTGGTCTCACAGTATCTTTACCTGCTAATGTCTTTTTGTGTTCTTTCATCTGCATTTTTCACTTCCACAGGAGTATAACTCAAAGCCTTAAATGAACAAAAAAAAAACCCAGACAGCTAGATAGAACTTTCGTATGACTTCTGTTGCTGTATTGTAGTTACTAGCAATAAATATATAACAAGGTACTTTTAAAAATGTTCTTTTCAGGGAACGAGTAGAAGCTACCGGACTTAATTTCTTTTCTGTTTCCAGTGAATTACATGAGAAACATGCACTACAACATCCCTTTTGGCTCAGAGCATTTATAGCAGGGACAGCTTTCACATGCTGTTTCTAAACTTCTCATTTTTATTTCAGCTTGGTCACCACTACGTAATTCAAAATTAGTGAACCATAAAAAAAAAAAAATGCTAAAAGAAATTGCTATGTACTTCCTTAGCAATAAAGCAGTGAAAAAGTACTTGCCCTGAATTTAAAAGAAAAAAAAAAAAAGAACAAAAAAGTTTTTCCTTACTTAGTCCTGGTTAGGAAAGCAAATGGAAGAAACATTTTAAACATGTGGTAGTCACTGAGATTCCTTCTGAACGTGTTTTTAGTTATCCAGTTTGAAATACACTTACAGCATGTAACAGAGAGGCAAGTTTCTCCTGGAAGAGCTGAACTACTCTCTCAATAGGGCATATGGCATCCTCAAACCAGCTCCTCAAGTAGGGGTTCACACAGGTCTCCAAGGTTTTTTGCTGTAACAAGTTGAAGTATTAAAACTTTAACTACAAATTAGATTTCTACACAAATAGAAACCTATTAATAATCTATTCAATTTAAGATATTTGGATGTCAGAGCTTTCTTAATTTCAAGCCACAGTAAACTAAAATAATGAGTTTGACATTTAAAGCTACACTTCCGTGAAACACCAGCAATGAAGAGCTTTGCATTGTAAGAAACAGACAGAACTGTAATATTATGGGATTTACTGAGCAAAGACCATGCAACCGCAGACAGGATGAGACAGTCTCAAAATGCAGTTTCCATTGGAAAAACTGTGACAAGAAAAACATTAAAAATCCTTCCTTAACATTCAGAAGTGATATAAACCCAGGTGGATGTGGATAGCTTTTCTGCAGAGCATTACCTTTTATTAGTCATTCTTCTCTCTGATCTAACTGCAGGTAACCTTTAAGAGATTTACGACTAGCACAAAGTCTCCCCTTTTATTTTTTTTCCCTTTTTGGTTTGCAGTTGATAGCATTTTAGACATTCACTGTCACCACAGTGAATCAAATCTCTCTCACGGGGTTTCATACTGGTACTTCAGCTTTTTTTTGTCTCTATAGACTAAATCTTCCAGATTTTCCTAGTAGTTTATCTGCATAAATAGTACTTTTCACCACTGGAAAAAACCCACCAGTAACTTAGGCCTTACCTCCAAATCAAGCTTTATCTTCAGAGTTTGAATGTATTTGTCCAGCTCAAGTCTGAAAGTATTTTCTTAAGGAAAATAAGATGCATCAGTTAAGACCTGCATTCCTCCCTTCCAGTATGGTTGTTACAGACATTTTCAGTTACTGGGAAGTGTGCACAAATGAGCTGATTTCAAGCAGGAAAGAGACAAGATGAGAACGTGTTTTTTATATCACCTCCCTCTTCACACAGATAAAGGTTAAAGGTAAGGATATAGTTCCAGACCTTTCTCTGAGCCACCCAAGAAACAAACCACATATTCTGGAACATTGATGTCTGATTCCAGCGCTGCCATTTCTAGATTCTCTTGTTGGAAACGACAGTAATAACAGCCAACCTTATACTCTGGTATGCTACACAGAAAAAAAAAAAGAATTATTTTGTTACACATACATCAAAAAGCAGATATGCATGACTTCTGTAAAGAATTTTCACCCGCTAGGATGGGTGGCTCCTATGTTCATATCTAGAGCTCTTAGATCGTCTCTTTTCCCTGTGATGTGATCAGAAAAGTTTAAAAGGAAATAGTCATAAACACACAGTTTTTAGGTACTCAGTAAATTATTTACTACAGTATTACTTTCAAAGCTACCTAGAAAGAGAAAAGTGCCATTGCAAAAAGCTGTTATTAACAGCAGCAATAGACTGAGAACATGGAACCAGGACTAAACTTAAATGCAGCAGCAGATGGGAAGATGTACAATGCTGCCAATGTTTCTTACAGTTTCTCAGAAATAATTCCTAAAATTTACCTCAGCCCCACTGATGCTACATTGCCCATTCCTTCAAACAGGGCTCCTTTAGAGAGACGCTTAGCGATAAAACCGCGCAGCTCAGTCTCCGCTTCAGCTGGTAAGTTAGTGTCCAGCAAGGAGAGGCTTGAAGAAACAAGAAGAAATCATTAGAAGAAAGCTAATATTGCTGTTTTGTTACTCTGAACAAGTGCAGAACTGTGTGCCTCTAGACCACTGTGATCTCTCTCCAGCTGCTAACTTGCTCTGTGATTTGCCCACTAGACCAGAAGTGTGGTGTCAGCTGATGCTGAACTCCTCAGCAGCTATGAAAAAGTCACTGCCTGTCCTTGTTCCTACGTTTCCCAGAGCAACAAACCCATTACAGAGCTTGTGGAAAGATAAAACGGACATTTAAAATTAATACATTTTAAGTATCTATTATCACCATAAAGACCTAAGTTGATACAGAAATATTAGGTATTAGTAGCAGAAAAAAACAGAGTTCAAACTTAGAGATGATGACTGTTTAATACATTGAGCTCTGTAGTTGTGTCCATGCTCTAGGTATTCCAGAAAAAGCACCCGGGGAATTTCAGTAACCTTTCACAGAGGTCTGCTTTAGGACTTCCATGTCCTTGCTTACTATTCACCAAACAGCACCACGGCAAAGATTTAAACACGGGCTGTTAGAGGCGATGCTCTGTTGTGCAGACTGGCTTTACCTGAAGTCTTCGCTGGAGGGTGTCTCTGCCGCGGCACCGCCGGGACTGCCATCCCCGCTGCCCGCTCCCTGCTGCGAGGATCTGAAAGTCAAGCCCAGCCGTTCTTGGGGTTGATCTTAACACAAAGCACAGGGAAAAGGGGCCGCAGCGGGGAACGGTACGGACAGAGGTTGTTTCAAAGCACGAGCAGGACATCAGAACGTTATGAGAGGAAAGTCTATTCGAGGGGAGTGGGGGTAGGGAGATGTGAAATAAAGCACGGGACCTGACCAGGCCCAGAGAGCGGCTGCCCGCGGGCGGCCGCAGCGCGC
>NW_008617372.1:3865-4349 GCF_000691845.1 Merops nubicus | reverse complement strand
GGCGCAGGACCCGGCAGCACGCCCGTCCCTCCATAGCCTCAGGAGCTTCATCTCTGCGGGAGAGATCTGCGCCAGGAGGGCCGAGGAGCTCCTGGGGCAGCAGAGCCACGCGGTGAGGCAGAGGCACGTGGTGCTGGAGGAGCCCGAGCAGGGGTGGCGGCAGCAGCTGCAGAGCGTGCAGGAGGCGGGGCAGGGTCCCCACAGCTCCCAGCTCCTGGAGGGCGTGCGCCAGAACCTGCAGGAGGTGAGCCCCGAGCGCCCGAGGCTTCGGGTGATGTGTCATCAGAGCTGGCGAGTCCTCCAGAACCCCTTTCCAAGCACGGAAAGCTCTCTCCAAGAGAGCATTCGCGTTTGTAGAGCTGGAGCTGCGGACCCTGTTGGCTGCAGGGTTTGGGAGTGAAGCCTCCTTTTCCTCGGGGTGAATTTGTCCTGAGGCACACGCTCTGCCCTCTGTACACTCAGCTTCCTGTGCTCTCAAAGGCCT
>NW_008617372.1:780-3194 GCF_000691845.1 Merops nubicus | reverse complement strand
GGCTTCTGCCTGGCTGTGTGCTCCAGCCTGCATGGACTAGCTGTAGGCAGCATGGCAGTACCAGGGACACAACAGCAGCTTTACTTGGTGTTTTTTTCCTTCTTGTGACCAGCTTTCAGATGAGGATACTCTGAAGAGTGCAGCGTGCAAGAAGATGGTGACTTTTGATCTCAGCAGCTCTGAAGACACAGACAGCACATCCAGTGAAAATCTACAGCAGCCTAAACGTAAGTTCCAAAATGCTTGTTGTCACTCTGTCTCCTCTGGCTGCAGAGGGGCTTTTGCCTGTGACCCCTGCTTAGCACAGGTCGGTCAGACTCGGCTCGGAGCGTACCAGGCAGTGGAGGGCAGGTCTCCTGTCGGGGAGGCCACATCCCCCTTCTCTTGCCAGTGATCCCTTTTTCCCCTTCTCTTCTGCCAGTGGATTTGAGAATGGATCTGTGGCCTGTGCTCCAGCAGGACAACATCCAGTACTTGACAGACTCTCTGCAGCGCATCACTCGTGACCTGAACAGGGTCCTGGGTGTCCTGGGCTCTATGGGCAGTCGCCAGCCCCCGCTCCTCACCTCGACGCCCTGCGGTGGCAGCCCCCTGGCCAAAGGCTCCCTGTGCCCCCCTGCCGGGGTGCCCCTGGGGGACCGCTGGGCCTGCAGCTCCGGGCTGAGCTCTGCTCACTCCTTCACAGCCAGGCAGTCCGTGGACAGCATGCTGGCAGAGAAGTGGCGCAAGTACTTCCCAGGTGAGGCTCCTGCCCCTCGTGCCCCTGGCTGCCTGCCTGCGAGTTCTGGTGTCACACTCCTGCGAGCTTTAAGGAACGTATCCTGCTTCTGGGGCAGTTCAGCCTTTAATGGACACCCAGGGTCTCCACAGTACAAGAAGGCAAATGCCCTCAGATGCAAAGGTTGCTGATTTTGAGGGGTCTGTATTTAATGTCTGTTTTCCAGGTGGCTTCCCATCGCCCAGTGGGAGTTCCAAGCCTCTGGAGAACAAGCTGGGATATGTATCTGCAGAGTAAGGGTCTTGAGTTGTTGTTTTGTTATGCAAGTTTTGTTACTCTGGAATGATCCATAGGTCATAAATCCTACAACAAATACATGCTATTAGTAAAAACAAAATCATGAGTGAGATATTAAGCATCTACCCAGTGAGGTGCTGTTAGTTATTTACTGCCATGCACTCAGCACTGCCCTGTAGCTCCTATAGGAAAGCTGCTGTCAGTGGTGCTGGTAACCCTCTTTCCAGGACCAGGGCCCAAGGGTGCTGGCATCATGCCACGCTGGCTCTGCTGTGCTGGGTGGTGCTGTGTGGGTGGCTGGAGCCCCCTAATCCTTTCTGATGCTGTGCAGATGAAAAGCAGGATGGCAGCCTGAGAGCAGGCGGCTGCTGCAGCTTTTCCCTGTGATGTGGCTGGGCAGAGGTCTTTGAGCTCAGAGGAGGTGGCTTTTGGGTAACGGGCTCTCTCTGTAGCAGCCCATCCCTTTGTTCATCATCTCTGGGATCGTTTCTGCCTAAATCTTTTTTCCTGACTTGTGCTGTCTCTCTCATGTGCACCAGTGAGCAATTACGGCGCTTCCAGTTCCAGAGGCGTGAGTCAGACAAGATGAGCATTCAAGAAATGATCGAGAGCAACAAGAAATGGCTGGAAGACTTCACGAGGGATTCAAAGGCGTATCCTTTCCCTGTGTCTGGCCTTTAATTGCACTCCAGCTTCCTGTGGCAGGTAGGGGGGCACGGCAGGAGGGGAGTGAGTCAGAAGCACAAAGGCATTGAACAGCAGTTCTGAAGCCTCAGCCTCTATTTTAGTGTCTGGTTTGGCAGAGGAAGGTGGTGTTTAGCAGCTGCAGCATGAGTGACCTGTTGGCTTTTGTTGGAGCTGTCCTTGACTGAGGAGGACTCTTTCCTGGTTGTGCTGTGATGCTCTGGAGTGCCCCTGCTCCCCTGTGACACACAGCACTTGGAGCTGGTAACGCTGCTTTAAAAATGACCTAAAAAGTGCAGAATGCAGGTGGCAACAGGGAAGTTTGGGCTCTGGTCTTCTGCTTTTGGTGCCATTGGTGCATCCTCAGCCACCTCGGGGACTGTGCTCCAGGCAGCCTGGAAGGAGAGAGCAGTGTCTGAGGGAAGAGAGGGTGCCTCTCTCCAGCTCTGGGGCACGCTGGAGCAGGGGAGTGAGAGCTCTCTGTGCCATTAGCAGGGCTGTGTGCAGTCTTGTGCTGTAACAATGTTATGCTGGGGCTGCCAGTGTCTCCTCTGCAGTGTACACTAACACTAGCAGCAAATCTCCTGGGCCTCTGATAGCACAGGCTGTCCTGAGCACGGTGCTCCTCTGCATTCCCTAATCCCCCTCTAACTGCACTGGACTTGCCTGGGGCAGGCTGAGCACAGCACGTGTGGCAGGGTGGCTCCTGCCCCTC
>NW_008617372.1:0-700 GCF_000691845.1 Merops nubicus | reverse complement strand
GCTCTTCCCAGGAGCACAGAAGTTCCCTGCCAGCAGCTCCAGCTTGCTTCAGCTAGGACTGGATGAAAACAAAAAGATCAAAGTGTACCAGTACTGAGAGGTGGGACTCTGCTCTGGAAAGATGGTGCTGGGGGCCTTGGCAGCCTCCCTAAGGGTACATTTGGGTTCAGTTGTGCCCAACCAGCTCTGCCCTTGAACCAGAATCTCCTTACAAAGCATTGGAGGAAGGAGGAAGCGAACTTCCCAGGTGGATTCTTCTAATCCTCTAATGTGTCCAAACGTTTTTATAGACTGTTTAATCCAGTAGTGAAATATTAGGGCTTCAATAAATCAACAGTTTGCTCATTAGTATTCTAGTGCTTGTGAGCCAGAGCTGTGAATCACAGAGGACTTGGAGTAACTGGTCAAAGGGGGAGGATGTGAATCCAGCTGAGGCTCTGCTAGAGGAAATATGTCAGGAAATGAGCCAGCACTGAGGCCCAGCTAATGCTGAACTGCAGGTGGGCAGAGTCATCTGGCCTCTGGCACGTGTGGAGCTGGGGAGCCGAGCAGCGAAATGCTGGGGAGTGGGGGAGCAGGGTGGGGAGTGGCACCCTCGGACTCTGGGGAGACATTCCTCCCTGTCGGGGTGGAAGCACCAGGAACTGAACCAGGAGAGGCTCCTCGAGGCACATCTGGAGGCACACTCCCTGCTTCCCCG
>NW_008617371.1:0-1171 GCF_000691845.1 Merops nubicus | reverse complement strand
TTCCAATCCCTGCATCCATCCCTGCATCCTTTCCTCCATCCTTTCATCCCTCCACCGATGCATCCATCCCTTCATTAAGCCAAACATCCTGCCATTTATCCATCCGTTTATCCCTCCATCCATCCATCCATCTGCCTGTCCATTCATCCATCCATCCATCCATCTGCCCGTCCATCCCTCCATCCCTCTATCCATCCCTCCCTCCATCCCTCCATCCCTCCATCCCTTCTATCCAAACCCCGCGTCCCGGGGCCACCCTCCGACTGCCAAAAAAACCCTCCCCGCCTTGTTTAGAGCCCAGCCCCGGGTTTGTGGGGTGCCCCGCAGCCCCCGTGGCTCTGGGGACAGCCCGGACCCCCGGTACACGAGAGCTCCTTAAAGAATAATTAGGGGGAAAAAAAACCCTAATTTGTGTCCCTGGTCGGGGCTGCGAGCGGACTCTTAATTTTTATAATTTTATTTCCTTTCTCTCTCTCTCCTTCTTTTCCATTTTGTTTCGCTGTTTTTTCCCCCAATAAAAATAACCACCGACCAAATCCACCGCTCGCCCCAGGTGCCTTCGGGAGCGGAGAAATATTTCGCGGAAGCCTTTTTCGAAGGGAGAGAGGGGAGAAAAAAAAAAACAAAACCACCAAAAACCCCCCAAAATAACCCCAAACTCCTCCCAAAACCCGCCGGTTTTAGCTCGGCTGGCGACGGAGCCGTCCCGTAAATAAGGAGCCGGCAGACTCATCATCATCATCATCATCCTCCTCCTTTAATCTTGACTCTTTTGAAGGTGAGGCAGGGCACAGAGGGAACCAACTTGGAAGGATTTTTTTTTTATCCTTGTTGTGGTTGTTTTCCTCCACCCCCTTTTTCCATCCTTTTCCCTACCTGGTTTTATGTGGTTTCTGGATTAATCTAGCGCGGAGCAGAAGCAGGACTTTCCCCGGCTGAAATATAGGATTAGGACTATTTCTAGAAGAAAGAGGATAGTGTGAACTGCCTTTAGTCTAAAGCGGAATTACAGCTTGTAAAATAGGGCTCCATCAGTCTCCCGGGAGACGAGTTAAGCCCTACTTGGGTGTTCCAGCTCTTTTTAGAACCAGCAATAATTAGACTCATCTCACCCCCGAGCTGTCCGGTGTCGGGTTTGGGACTTTTTTTTTTCATTTAAATCGTTAATAAA
>NW_008617370.1:28489-60726 GCF_000691845.1 Merops nubicus | reverse complement strand
CTGCCTTCCTACACTCCTGCCTGCTGCAACCAAAGAGCTGCTCGGGCACATTAAACTGACAAAAATCTTCCTCCCACCCCAGACAGAGCACAGAAACTGCTCTGCAGAAGGGAAAAAGCATGTCTGGTGCAAGAGAGAGGGCAGAGCAACAGTTAATCCAGTTCAGGATGTGCTAGAATGACAGTCCTACCAGTCCAACCACCTTCCCAGTTTAGATCTTACCACTTTCTAGATTTTCTAAAAACTCCACAACTACAATCCTATTCAAATTGCAACTATCAAATATACCTGCTGAGAAATACTATCCTTAAAAGCATTTCCACTGTTCATAAATGCCCTCTCTCTACTCCTACATGCCAGCCTTCACACCAATACACCCGCATACCTTTAGACACACACTGAGTTACAAGCTTGCTCCAGTGACTAAAGTACTAATTAGGTGTTTTTTACCTTGACTCTGAAAAGTCAAAATAAAAGTGCAAACTGCAGTGCCTTGTTCCTTTCGAAACAGCAGCAGAATTGCTTCTAACTTGTAATTGCAAAAGCTTTTCAACTTCCACATAGCTGACAGAACAATAAGCAAGGACACACGTTTCCACATGCCACCCTCCCAACAGGCTCCCGTGTCAGAAGGAAGCACAGTGGAAACAGGGCAGGAGGAGGGCAGAAGAAACTTGCTCTCACAAGTACAGACAAACAAACAACTTATCATTAGGTCTGTCATCTGGGTTAATAACAGGTTACACCTGGTATCTGTATAAATCAGACAACACACCCAGGACAGCATGAGTACTGTACTGAATGCAGGTACAACTGCTGTGCTCCAATGTGTTAGTAACACCAGTGTGCCTGGGGGAAACCCCATGTTGAGCAGGAACCGTGTAGTAACTGCTCACCAACCAGTTACAGATGTCTGGGCAAGGCCTGCAAGTGTCCTGGAAGTCCAGAACACATCCTTTGGGTGACTGAGTACAGGTCAGGAGCGAGGAGTTGCCATCACCTAGAAGATGCATTAAGGTGCATGAAGAAGTGTGGACAGCAGGCTGAGGGAGGTTCTCCTCATGCTCTGCTCTAGTGAGGTCACCTTGGGAGTACTCCATTCCAGTTCTGGGCTCCCCAGTTCATGAGAGGCATCCCAAGGAACAATAACAGATCCTGCACACCATGCCTGCCCTCCTTTCCTTAAGCAGCCTCTCTCATGGAAGAGCCACCTTCCTCCCCCTGTAGCTAGACCTCTCTTTGCAGAATATTTGCCTCAAGCCTTCCTGGCTTCACTAACGCTGTTCTCCAAGTATTACAGCCCATCCAAGTGAGCTCCTGGGATGCTGTCAAACAAAATGTTCTCAAGCCAACCACCATTTCAGTTCTTGCTACTATTTTGAGACATTCTTATGCTGTATTTACCTAATTGAGATGACAAGGGACAGCACCTCGAGCAGGATGGCAATGATGAACACCACGACTGCTGCAGGCGGTGGAGGGGACGCCACCATCCCGTGCTTCAGGAAACATGTGATAGAGAGGATGAGGAAGACTGTGGTGGAGAGGAACACGTCCAGGAGCGAGCTGAAGGTAGCACTGGCAAACGTCTTCACTGGAGCATTCTTTATAACCTGTGTGGATTCAGGGAGGGGGTGGATATTAATAAATGCAGTTTTGCTGAATTCAGCTTTACCATGAAGAGCAGGTCACAAAACCAAGAACAGGAACACAGAACTTTTTGCCACTTCATTAGTCCAATGTAAAAACTGTTTTGAAACAAGAAACAGAAGAGGTAGTTCCATGGCTGTCCCCATTCCCCAAGAGTAACTCTGTGCTGTAAAAAGGCAGCAGCAGCACAGCCCCCAGCTCTGGGGTGATTTCACAGAATATTATGCTACAGAAATAAGCCAGATGAAAATTGCCTATTCCATGCAAAGAAACAGAAACCCCATAACTACGAGCAGATAAAGCCGTAAGAGGTTTTCTTCAAGGATTTTTATTTATAGTCACAGTGGATTTTATAACAAGCCTTTTAGCTCTGATGGTTCTTTAAGAAAACCCTCGGAACACCCCGCCATAGGAATGGCCATTTGCCTGTGGCAGAGTTCAGAGCTCCCTTTCAGGCTGGATGAAAAGCAGCGAGGGGAACGCTACGTAATCTGAACTGATGAGAGCCCAGGACACCAAGTTCTCTCCTCCTGTAACACCTCACCACACAGTCCCAGCCCAGCCCGTCCTGGCCCCGGCGCCCGTGCAGCTGTGCTGCGTGCTGCTTGGGCCAGTCCAGCTGAAAACTAGATCATGAGCTCCACATCCCAGCTTACTCAGATGAGTCCAGCTTTACGAGTGTTTTATCTGCCCAAGGGACCACAGAGAGCAAGTGCCGAGGAAAAACAAGAAGTATGTCACCCATACTGCCATGGAGTAGCCCAGTTTGAACACTACGGTCTTATACTCTGGTTTAATTTGGAATTGCTTCTGCTCCTTAGAGCATGGCACTCTGCAGTACTGGGAAATGAACTTGTTCCTCATTTGTACCTCTCTGTACACTCATATATTCAGTTAGCATCATTCAGTGCCAGTTATTTGTGGCAAAATCCTGTTAGCCCCCACAGAAGGTCCCAAGGATTGAATTAAGGAAAGCAGAGCTGTATCCCAAGGTGACAGCAGCAGCGATGCCCTGAGAGTGTTAAGTAGTGCCTTAATTTCCAAAGAAGAGCAGGCTAAGTGAGCTCTTGGGAAGCAGAGCTGCTCACAGAGAGTGCTCACACACCGAGCCTGCAGCTGGCACTGAGCAATTAGAGCTGAATTCAGCAGTGGTGGAACTTAACTTCCAGCAACAGTTCACTCCGAGGCAATTAAATAACCAGCAGTGCTCACAAATCACTTCGCTCTCCCAAGAGAAGATTATTTTTGTTGTTGTTTTGGACCAGCACTATGCTAATATTAAGGCTTTAACAGGTTTTGTCCCAGTGCTGCAGTTACAATTACAGAGTGAAGACTCCAATTTCCAGGGAGGTTTATATAGTCATTTTCAAATTAATAGCTTGCCACTAACAAAAGGCACAGGTCACATTCCAGCTCCTCCTATGTATCTCCTACATACCCACAACAATAGGGCAATCTGGAGATGTTTGACTATCACTGCTTCATTTCTTTCTCCAATCTTTCCACTGGAAAGAATTTGATTTACAATTTTCTGTATAGTTTCTGCAAATTTTGCAGACTATACCCATGAGAAATTTCTCCCTGTTGTTGCTACACGAGCTTTACTCAGAGCTGCACCATGGGAATACAGTGCAGGATGAGTGTGGAGCTCCAGAATAAAGTGAACAAACTGAACTGCAACACAACTGTGATTCCTTTTGTTTTTAAAAAAAAAAAGGTAGGTTAGGTCTCATTTGCCAGCAGTGGGAAACAAGCAGCTAGGGACTATTGCTGAGGACAATGTGACAATGCTGCCCAGAGAGCAGCCCAGGAGCAGAAAACAACAAGCAGCAGAAGCAGAAATCCGACCTGCCCTTAATGCAGGACACACTGGGAAACAACTCAACAGCCACATTTATCACGATGTGATTTTGCCAGATGGATGACCCAAACTCAGAGCTCGATGCTACTGGGAGGGAACGTTCCCCTTCCTGCTGCTGGACAGTTCTCTCACACTGGCTCTGCTGCCTGCCAGCCCCTCTGTGAGCTGCTGGTTCAATGCAGCAGAAAACAGACCTGGGCAGAAGAAGAAAAAGCCCCAAACAGAAAAACAAAACATGAATATTTTATGCAAGGCTTGAAAAATGAACTGACTCTGCGGGGAAGCCTGATAAGCACCAGAGCCATTAGGAGCAGGGAGGAGAAGGAGGGGAGAGCAATTGCCCTCTTTTGGCAGCAACTTTTCAGCTACTGATGGAAACGCAGCCTCAGCTAGTACTGACACCTAATGCCACTCTATCTAAACTCAAAACATCTTGCTAGTTCCTATCAGCCAGGCAGGGATATCTCCTGATGTGGAAAGCCTGTAATACTATCAGCCCTCAAGGGGATTAAGGACTTTTTACACTCGGTGCAGAATCCTCAAGTAGGCACCAAATTCCTTACAATTTACTCACTGTTCCTTCCCTGTTACACAGTGCTTGGAATCACTTGTTTCTGAATGCAGCACACTTACAGAACTCAGGACATCTGAGTCCAGAGCAGGTTTTGGTTCCACAGGGACAAGCATGAGGCTGTGACATGAACAAGAATCAGATTCAAAGTTATCATTCTCAAAAGTCTGGATATTTTATGAGAAAAGGAGTAGCATTTGTTCCTTTACTGACACCTCAGCATGGTTCCCTGGCCTGCCTAAAGCCTTAAAACATTAACCTGAAAATGGAGAAAAGGCAGGTGAGAAGTAATTAGTGTATTTTGGTAGACTGTAAAAATGTATTTTCGGCCTAAACATCAGACTAGATTCAGGACATGGCACACAGCAGGTAAACCAAAAGGAGACTGTTTCCAGTGGCAGCAATACCAGGTAGTAAATCACATGGGACATTCCATGACCCTTGCCATCAACAGCAATAGAAACATCTTAAAAACAAGGACAGACAGTTGCTTAGACAGATTACAGAAGGAAATCAGTGCCAGGAGAAACACACCTCTTCCTGATAGCTCGTCCTGTAGGCCATCTCCAAATCCTGATCCAAGAAGTTCAGGCTCAGCTTGTTAATAGGTGGCTTGAAGAAGTAATCTTTCATGAGGCTGAAGAGAGGAGAAGAGATCAACATCAGTTTACTGAGCTGAAAACCCTTCAGAGCCCCCCCATTCTGTGGTTTCTGTTTCTAGGTACATGGCTTTGAAGTTCCTGTAGCTTTTTTTTTGCTCCCAGTCACTGAGGTATAGCCTTACCCAGATCACTTGTTCAGTCAAAGGAAATACTTCACAAAAAAAAGGACAGAGTAAATGTAATATTTCTTAAATAAAAGACTTAAAAGTCTTTCCAGAAACATAACAGCTACAACTGCTGGTAACTATAGATAACTGTTCTATAAGCCAGCAAATAGTAAAGGTTAATTGCTGCTACAGAGTCACAACCTTTGGAGATATGTGGCTGTGGGATATTTGTGTCTGAGGTGGAATTCTATCCTTCAAAGCAAGCCAAGCATGACAAAGGTGACAAACTGTTAGAGGAAAAAAAAAAAAAAGTCCCTTTAGAAAACAGCACTTTCTCAGGATTTCAAAGACCCTAAAATAACTCAGTAACCCAGCTGGGAATATTCCCCTAACACTGCAGGCCACAGAGAATGGAACCTGAAGAGAGGGATAGCTTACATTTACTTCTGAAACAAGATTTGAAATCACCAGAATCATCCACAAAGGCCCTGACAAATAAAGAAACTAGCTCACTTGCTAACGAACCAGGAGGCAGCAGCTACCAGAGGGTGTTTGTGCCTCCTTCACCTTCTCTTCCAGCATCAGGTGCAGGAATAAAAACATAAAAGAGGTCTCAGTCGTTAGAAAGTTGTTTCCATTCCCCAGCTTTGGAGCAAAAATAGAACATTTTTTGAGTTTTACATCAGTTTTAAGAGGTTTAAGGAGGAAGTTTTCTAATGACATTACTGGCACCTGATCTGCAACCCTTTCAGTTCTCAAGTAGGTGTCAAAGAGCTGAGAGGACTTGATGTAGAGAGCACTGGGTGTGTGGGACAGCTCACTGCTCTCTCTGCTGTGCAGTCCACATCTGGGGCTTCAGCAAACACTCCTACTACAAACCTCCTTCCCTTTTCAAGCAACCAATCCCACTCGTTTCCAGTGAAGTCACTGGTGACACAATTGCTGCAGAATCTGAAATGGGGCAGCTTCTTCCCAAGTGCTACCCCACCTCAAAAAACATGGCACCAGAGCAACAATTAGAAGGGGCTACTTTTCAATTGCCTTAATTATTGTTTTCTTCAGGGAGTTTGTTTTGTTTGGTTGGGGTTTTTTTTTCTGTTTATTTTTTATGAACACTAGGCCAAGAGTTTTTTTTGCAAGTACAAGCTCCCCAGCACAAGATGGCCCATGGGAAGCATTTTTGACTTGAGATTCAAGACCAGCCAAACACCTATTCCTAGACTTGGCTGCTATATTAAAAATATTCAGCATACACTGGAGAAACAACAGGACACATTCACTTGAGTGCCCCTTCTCCCTTTCATTCTTCCTTGTCTTCCCTCCCTCACCTCTCTTGAGATGTTCCTGAGAACATCTTGTAATATTAATTTGGCAAGATTTTTATTCTTTTTTTAAGTACTGTTGATTTCAGAGTCTTCCTCTAGGGAAGCTCCAGAGAGTATGGTGATGTTGTGCTGGAGCTGCAGTGGTCTAAGGATGAAGGAGGAGCAATCCAGTTTGCCAGTGCAGCACAAGCCAGAAGGTATGACAGGATGAAAGGAGGGTGCAGGCAGCATTTCTGATGTCAGGTGGCTGCACTCTGCTGGTCCAGCTCCACGTCCATAGCTGTTGGTCTCAAAGAGGGAAAGATCCCAATTTTGTTGACCAAGTTGACTGAACACATAATCTGCTTCCCAGGAGGGGCTGTGCCTCCCCAGCACAAGTGGTTTCTGTTCTCCCTGGATCACACAAGACCAGCAAGTGGGAGATGAAAGGAACAAACACATTTTAAAAGTATTTAAACTGGACATGGGCCCAAGGGAGGGATGAAGAGCTGTAGAGAACTTAGCTTCTGGGGGAGCTTCATATTGCCCTGGGACTCAGCTCTGTAAATCTGAAGAGATGGTTTGTAAGCCCTGTCCTGATTAATGCACTAGTGCTTATTTCTTGTACTTCAAAAGCTTTAGAACCTAAGGAATATGTAATTTTTCTTGGAAACCAAAATCTGAAAGGCGAGAATCCTTTGAATATATCCCCAGTGAAATGAAGTATAAACATTCTGCTCTCTTACACTATAGTATTCTTTTCAAATAGCCAGTAACATGCAGATTACAATGAACAAAGCCTGGTATTTTTACAGTGGTTGTAGGAAAGCCAGACTCAAAGCTCAAACCACACACTGTTTGCCAAATACACACAAGCATGTTGTAAGGACAGGCAAACTGATAACTTCTGTGAAAAGGATTCTTGCATAATGCAATAATACAAACATGCCAAACTAACACTGGCTTTATCATCATTACTTTTAAGGACAAGTGGAACTGTGCTGAGGTATGGGCTCCAAGGTAAAAACCAAAAATCTGGGTTTTCCCTGAGAAAACTCAAATTTCCCATTCAAACATCCTCACAGTCACTACATTTGTCAAGACCAAGAATATAATATGTTTTACAGTAGGGGATCAAGACTGTTTTAAAATTATTTACTACATATAACTTGACACTAAAAAACATTAAAAAGGATTAATGTAAAGCTGCAGGCTAAAACCATTTTGCATAGACCTAATTAATCAGATTATTTTGGGAAAGTTATGTTTACATGAACTGAACTCAGCAGAGAAGTTTCCCTGGCAACAAGAAATGGCCCCACTTAATATGGTAATGATGGCATTTAATTGAGATAAAAAAAAAAAAAAAAGATAGGGTTTGACTGATGTCAAATCATGGTCCTACTTTTGCCTTTTTTGGAATCAGAAAGAATTATCTGTTTTGTAAGGGAGGAGGAAAACACCAGGAGCACAAGAGCTTGAGCCAGGTATCTTCAGCAGACCAACAGCATAAATTAACCTGCTTCTATAACTTACAACTTGCAGTGTGCCAGTGCCATTTGCAACAAAAATCCAAATTGTTCTTGCTGATTTCTGCCAACATTGAGATGTCCCCAGTCTGTCTGTCTTCTAATATTTGAAAATATCAGTTAAACACCTATGCTCAGCCACTATTGACAGACAACACATAAAGGGGAAAACAAACCAAACCAGGAACACAAATTTTAAACTAAATTGGCCACAGAAGAAAAGTAAGAGATAAAAAAGAAAACAAACAAACAAACAAACAAACATCTAGAGAAGAGACTGGAGAGGGTCTGGTGTCACTTCCTCTCCCTTCTCCCTGCTTGGGTCATGTTTTCAGCTAAGAATGACAGTGTCCCTGCTCCAGGCAGCCTGGAGTCTATACGAGCACACAGTTTCAAGGATATTTAGATAAAATACCCCTAATCTGAGTGGAAGCAGTGAAGCAACAATAAGAATAACCAGAAACAACAACAAACTCGAGGTATCTGTTTAGTTGCTCCCATCAGGTCACTGCCATAATAAGGGAGATATGGTTGTGTGTTTACAAAAATCACAGACTATTGAATTTTGGAGAACTATTTTCCTCTGCCCTAAATGAGGCTTCTTTCTGTTTGAAACAGTGAGAAGCTAACTTTACAAAATGCTGTAGGTAGGTTGTAGATCCATGAGAATTCACTCTTACTAATTCTCCTTCCAAGCCCAGTATGATGTCTAGGTATTAGTCACACAATGTTATCAGATGTTCTTTGCTATACAAAAAATGGAGTTTTGTGGTTTAGATTTTATGTTACACTTTTAATTGCAGAGGAAGGTACATACTGTGTGCATTAAGAGGCTTTCTTAATGTAAAGGTAAGAGATGAACTTCATGACAAGTCAGTTAAAGAGCATTTTCAATTCCAAAGACTCAACTGAAGAATTGACTGTTCACCATGGAAATGATGGAAATCCTGGTTTTACACATTCCTGAGAAGAAAGCTTCTGACATCAAGTTCTTACTGCAGTTTAAGCAGAATATAGACTAAAATCAGAAAACATACATCATCTTCTATGTTGACAATAATCACCAACATTAGACAAAAGGCACACAAATAAATGGGACCCCTGTTACTACTTTCTTGCCTTTATACAATTTTACAGTGTACAGCTCCATTTTCCTTACCTGTCTTCTTTAATCACATCCACAAAGTGAGCATCTGTCTTTTCTCTGATATTTTTGAACCTCAAAGGAAGGAGAGCTGACTGATCCAGACTCACTCCACCCCATCTTCCTTTCTCTTGCAACATTTCATAAAGCGAGGTTTGACTGTTGCTGAGCTTCTCTTCCTGTGGAGGACTCAAAAGTCCATTCTGAGTCTTTGGACTGTGTCCTCCTGGAGCCTGAATGACAGAAAGCATAACACACATGGGGAACATTAGTGGTTGAGAAAGTCAACAGAAGAGATGTCATGGAGCAGAAGTTGGAAGTTCTTCCCTCAACACACCCAGCTTTCACCTGCTCACATCACACATCCAGCTCCACTTGCCTTGCAACCATTCACACCTTCAGTGAGTGCATGCCAGCTGAGGGCTGGCCCACATTTCAGTCACTCATCTTAAGGTCAAGATACTTCTAAAAAGCTTTGTAAATACCCACTTAAACTGTGCTATCTTCCCAGAGGTCATGACCTAACTTACTCTGCCAGCCCCTGCCGATCCCTCCACTGACCTGAACCGCCCTTTTGTACATCTCATCATGCCACAAAAAAACCCCACATCCTGCCAATTAAACTGCATTTTGAACTTAGCTATACTACTTCTTTGGGGTTTATTTTCCCTTGGTATTAATTAATCCCACATCTTTAAATTCTGACACCAGCTTGCCACAGGGCCTAGGTGCACACTATTACCAATTCTGCTTTCGTTCATCTGAGAACACAAATTACTTTTAACCCAAAATTGTTTTCATGGAACCTGAAATTCCTCCTTTTACATTTTGTTTGACCTAGACCAGTCTGTTCTGAAGCAATTCCAAAAAAATTAGACAGCAGAGTACAGCAAGAATGAAAATGAACTGCAGTTAGGATCATTTTCAAATGCAAACATATCCCAAATTTAGCATATTTGAATGCTTATCTCCCCCCTCCATGTCTTATCATTCATCACATATCATTTATCCTCATGCTGAAACCCACTCATGACAGAAGTTTCCTCATCCCTGCCTGTACAGCAGTCAGCACAGCAGTGACAAGCTCCTCCAGAAGACTATTCTTGGATGCCACCACAGTGACCATAAATATCATCACCACCCCAGCCATGCACTGAAATATGTTACTTAGAGTGTAAGAACAACTGAAAGTTAAGAACAATCTGGTTTCTGGCTGCTCATGCAAAATTAATTCAACTCCCTTGTGTATCTATCCCATAAAGCAAACGAGGGATATGACAGTGCTGAGCCCCTGGCCCAGGCTGCCCAGAGAGGTGGTCGCTGCCCCATCCCTGGAACCATCCCAGGGGCTCTGAGCACCCTGCTCTAGCTGGGGATGTCCCTGCTCACCACAGGTGACTTGGAGTAGGTGGTCCCTAAAGGTCCTTTCCCACCCAAAACAGTCTATGATTCTATGATTCCATGCACAAGTACAGGTTAGGAGTTGACCTGCTGGAAAGCAACTCTGCAGAGAAGGACCTGGAAGTCCTGATAGACAAGATCACCATGAGCCAGGAATGGGCCCTGGTGGCCAAGGAGGCCAATGGTCTCCTGAGGTGTATTCAGAAGTGTGGCCAGCAGGTTGAGGGAGGTTCTACTCCCCCCCTACTCTGCCCTAGAGAGGCCACCTCTGGAGTAGTGGGTACAGTTCTGGGCTCCTCAGTTCAGGAGGGACAAGGAGCTACTGGAGAGAGTCCAGCAGAGGCTGTGGAGATGCTGAGGGGCTGGAGCATCTCTGTGCAGGACAGGCTGAGAGCCCTGGGGCTGTGCAGCTGGAGAAGAGAAGCCTCAGAGGGGATCTGATCAGTGCTGAGCAAGAGCTAAAGGGCCCCGGGGAACAAGAGGCTGGGGCCAGACTCTGGTCAGTGGTGCCCAGGGACAGGACAAGGGGCAACGGGCACCAACTGGAACCCAGGAGGGGCCACCTGGAAACTTCTTTGGGGTGAGGGTGGCAGAGCCTGGAGCAGGTTGCCCAGAGAGATTGTGTAGTTTCCTTCTCTGGAGAGATTCCAAATGTGGCTAGCCACCATCCTGGGCACATCATCCACAGCACCCTGCTGTGGGTGACCCTGCTTTAGGAGAGGGGTTGGATAAGATGATCTCCAGAAGTCTCTTTCAACCCCCACCATGCTGGGATTCTGTGAATATAGGCAGGGAGTGAAAGGTACAAACAAACCAGTGAAGCTACAAGACTAATGGAGCAGCAGGAGAATGTCATTTTCTGCAGGGAAGGGTCAGAAATCACTTGGGCTTGGCTCCTTACCACTGCCAGGACCTCAAAGCTTAAGGTGTGTTGGAAGGTTTCCCTGGAGCTACAGGAAGAGCAGGAGGGAGGTGGGCTGTGCTTCCCCTTCCTCCAGCCTGGGAGGGATGCAGGATCTCCACCCTGCGGGCTGCCCCATGGAGGTGGGAGCCCCTGGAGCCACACCCTGGGAGCCAGGAGACAAAAGGATTCCCAGTCCAGTCCCCTCCACTGCTCAGCTTTGGCAGCCTGCAGGTGTTCACAGCCCAGCCACAGCAGCTGATGGAGCAGAAGAGGAAACTCAGTAGTTCCCTTGGTGTGCTGCCAATGTTTTGCTCAAGCACAATTGACAGCAGAGGAAGGTGATTTCAGCAGCACATGTCTCAGCAAAGGCAAACCAAAAGGCCTTGGACCGCAGAGGCGCTGGCCTGTGACAGGAGGACACTCTCCTGGTAAGCCACAGGAACTTCTCATGTAGAAGGCCACCAGGTTCCTTTCTAAGGGAAAACATTCAACAGCTTCAGAGCAAGCCCAGCACCTGTAACAGGTTCTCTGTCCTACCCAGAGGGAACAGCTATGGGGCACGAGACCTACTGCAGTGCCAGGGCAACCTCACTGCTTGGAGATGAGGACTCCTAACAAAGGCCAACCAAAGACAACTCTTCAACAAGTTGCTAGAACTGAAGGGACATCATTGGTTTGGGGTTATTGTTGTGTTTGTTTCTTTTTTTTAAAAATTTATGCTAAAGATTATATTTGAGCAATTCCCAGAGCAACCTGGGGTCTAAAAAACAACTAGGGTCATAGCTATCACTTCTTTTGTTTTCCCTGGTAAAGAATCTTTCTCCTCTTCCCCACCCTGCAGCAAATGTCACTACTTGAAAAGCAGCAACTGAGAGAACACAATTTTTGCCACGAGCAGCTCAAATAAAAGATAGTGGCTCCTCTGCACTGTTTGCTCTCCCTGTCTGCTCTTCAAGTTCATTTGAAAAACGCAGCAAAACTTTCTGCTCTTTCAGAGAAGGTCAGCACGGAGTTCTCTTGGCCTTTTCTCTTTAGCTCCTTGGCAAAGGCTCAAATCCCTAAGAAAATTCTTCCCTTCAGTCAGCTCAAGGTTTTCCTGTGCTGTCTCCACTCTTAATCTGAACAGGAGTGGATTAAAGTGTGAAACTATTTGTGTGCAAGGAGAAAATCCCTGTTTATTAAATGTTGTTAGCGCCGATGTTACTGTGGTTTCTGATGGCAACAAGCTCTACAGGGTGTTTTTTGAGGTTTGTTGCACCATGTGACAGTTTCCTCTCCACAGACAGGGAGGCTCCAGAGGCTGTTGGGACCCACGAACATCCAAGGATGTGGTTAACATCAGGAACATTCCCTGAAGTGGGGGGACACAAATGCTGCAGGGCCAGGCCCAGCAATCATGGCACAGGAAGGGAGCAGGCTCCAGAGATGGGCAGAGGGACCTTATGGCTCTTCTGCCCAAGAAAGCTGAGCCTGCAAAGAAGGTTTGGAAATCAAACACCATGACAACTTGTGCAGGAAGCTGCTCTTTCAGCACATGGTTAAACAGGCAACCCAGACTTACTGGAGAGCCACTGAACTGCTCCTGGTTTTGACTTAGCAATAACTAAACCAAATCAGAGGAT
The DNA here is from genome assembly GCF_000691845.1 of Merops nubicus. NCBI lineage: Eukaryota > Metazoa > Chordata > Aves > Coraciiformes > Meropidae > Merops > Merops nubicus. Next base: position 47,971 of record NW_008617370.1, on the reverse strand, counting down.
GTGCAATTTGGTCTCCACTAACATGTTTCTTCCAGTGAAATTACAGGTATTTTATTCAGCACTGTACAGAGCTCTCCTAAGCAAGGCTGGCTGACTTACTGACTCACACACAGGAAGCTGACAGAGCTGCAGTGGGAAGACACTTAGGGAGAATTCTGATGAAGACAACATATGACACTAGGCAGTTGGTACCCAAGGAAAATCTCTGTTTGCAGTCGGTTTCTGAAGATCCCTGGCACATGGGCAGAGCAGCCTGGGGATGAAGTATCATCCTGGCAGCCTGGGCAGAGCTTCCACAGTGTTTTCTGTCTTAAAGATCTCCTGCTGTTTTGGGACTGGGACCTGCTGGACACCCTGCTCTATCTCCCTCAGGGCTGAAGGAATTATCTTTTCTTTTTCCCTTAGGCTGATCCATAGGAACCCTGGCACAGAACATGCTCTGCTGTGTCACACACCACTTCAGCCCAGTAAAGCAGCCCCTGCTTCTGAGCTTACAATTTAAGCATAAGATACAAAAGGTCAAACACAGACAAGGGGTAGAGGGACAAACAGAGATCAATGCAGTAGCTCATCAGGAAAACAAGTGCTGGCGAGTTTTTCAGTTAGCTCTATCTGCAAGAAGAGTTGTAAAAACAGATGTGAAGATCACAAGATCTTCACTATCTCTGAGCGTATTGATAAAGTGATTCCCTCCAACAAGAAGAAACATTAAACTTATTTGAAAATAAAACAATCAGATGATGAGCTCTGGTATCCAGTCTGCATTTAGACAGGAGCTTAATATTCAGGAGGAAGGAATAGGTGACAGGCAGAGCAGAGAGGCTGCACAGGCCACAAACAAGATGACAAAGAGGCAATGTCTGGTACTGTAGAAGGAGGAGGTGGCTGCAGTGAGAATATCTAAGCAACAGACAAGGAAAGCAATCTTGGCAGCAGCATGCTGAATATGTGAGATGCAGGATTTGTTGGTGAGAAAAAGGATGCAAGCTGACTTAAAGGCTGTGAATTTCTTCCCCTTGAGTGTTGCCCAGGGCTGTGCCAGGCTGCCCAGGGCAGTGGTGGAGTCCCCACCCCTGGAGGGGTTTCCAAGCCGTGGAGATGTGGTGTGAGGGACACGGGGCAGTGGGGACCTGGCAGTGCTGGGGGAACAGTTGGACTTTATGATCCTAAAGGTCTCTTCCAACCAGAAGGATTCTGTGATTCCAGCTGTGCTTGTGGACAGGAACAACTGTGTCTTAGAGCTACGATGCAGAGGACACTGGCAAGACACAAATGTAACGTGTGGCTAGGTGGCAGGCAGACAACTGGTGTAAGGGATGGGGAACATGGTAGTGTCCTTTGTTTGCTTCTCTTTGGGTAGCCTCAGCATAATTTCAAGAGTCCAAACTTTAGGTCCTTGTCAGGATCAAAATGGGCCCATAAAATTACTAATAATTTTGAAAACTTGGGGGAGACTCAGCTAAACTTTAGACCACAATTGCTCAGAAGCAAAAGCAGTTCTGCTGCTTAAGAGCTTTAAAGGAATAGCAATGCCAAAGTGAGAACACTAACTGAAGCAGAGAAAGAAGGGAGAAGAAGGGCAGTGGTAAATAGCTCAGTTACCTTTGTACTGTTTTTATGCTCATCCTGACAACCGTTTTGGATAGCTCCTTCGTCTACGCTGACATCGCAGTGGGGAGCAAGGGTGCTACTACAGGAAGGGCAAGGCTGCAAGGAGACAAAAAAAATTTAGCCAGGAATGTTCTGGTGTCCTCATAGTATTATGCAATTTATAATTTGGTCCATTTGTATACTGGCAGCACGGCTGGAAGATAAACAAAGCTACAGAATGGGAAGCAGGGTGCAAAATCTGACTGGAATAAATGCACCGTTTCAAAAATAAATCACTGATTTTCTCTTGGGCTTTTCTTTTTTTGCTAAATCTAATCCAGGAAAGCTTTACTAGTGGGAGATCACAGGTATCCTGCAATCACTGCATACTGGCAAAGCACCTCCACAAGAACAACAAAACACTCTTTTTAGTGGGAGAAGTGCAATTTTCTTGTTTGAAAGCTGCCTACAGCTGGATCTGAATGGCAACGGGAGGGAAGGCTTAGCACAAAATGCTGCAAAACTCAGAAAAAAAAAGCACAAAAGAACACGATGTGTTATGAACAGTACAGGGCAATGGAAAACAACATATCTGAAACTCATAAAGGGAAACACTTTTCCATACAGTGCTCTAAGATAGCAGAGTGGAGCTCAGGCTGTTGTACAGTGTTGAAGCCAAACACCCAGCAAATGTCACAGGAAACAAGGGAACAACACAAACAAAACCATCAGGGTTTGCAAGAGTTGCAGGTTATGCATTTTGGAAGCAACCTAAAATGTTGCACTTTAGCTTCTAAAACAACTTAGCCCCTTGGAGTTAAAATGTGATCTTCTTAAGGGGAATTAACCCCAGACCTGTGTCTTGCAAGTTCTTCACACTTTTCTCCAACTTGAGCCTTTTGTCCCAAACTCAACACCCCATAGCCATTTTTTCTGTTTATTTTGGACTCAGGAGGGTCTCGTTCCATCCTCTGTAGTCATTTTCCTGGTCCAAAAGCACAACAACTTCTGTCTTCACATCCACTCCCACTTTCAGAGACCAGTGTGTAAGTCTTTTCAGAACTGGCTTGTCATCCAAAGCTCCTTTTTTGTCTCTGGTGTCACACTTGAAATGGAATAATGCAGCATGTTTAATTTCCAGGTGGTTACAGCATGGTACTTCTCCCAGCTCACTCCTCCTGGGACTGCTGATGCACCTTATCACCCAACAATGCCTTTCAAAGGCTTCCAGGAAGACTCTGAGCCTTCTCTGCAGCCAGCAGACCATCGTATCTGCTGTTCCTCAGGGGGTACAGTCCAGGTTGGGGCACTGAAATTACCATGAGTTTCCCAACCTGGCATCAGATAAGCAAGTTACATCCAGTTCTGAACCTGTACAGTCTGAAAAAATACCAGTACACCCGAAGAAATTATAAAGTCAGTTCTCAAATGGGTTTGTTTAAAATTAATCTGGGACTAAATATCACAAATGCCTTGTCCACTTCATGGAAGGCAATATTAGATGGCTTTAAAAATTAATATGACAACGGGCTAATGAGCCTTCTATGCTCCTAGAGTGTTAGTTAGTAAATTTATCCATTGCATAAGTCAGTTATTGGTAATAAAACCCAAATTCTGCTCATAAAAAAATACTGAAAATACTCCCTGTTTAATCTCGCCAATAAATCAGCCAGACCACCTCACACACTCTGGGGTTCAACCAGAAGACAAAAACCTCAGAAAAGAAGCCTGACCTTTGGAGGAGATGCCCAAGCCCATCTGCCTGACCCCACGTGTTCAGAGCAACACCACCAAGCCCATCCCCTGCTGCAGACACTCACACGAGCTCGGTGCCTACGTGACCTCCCCACCATGAATAATACATCAGCACACTTTCAGCAAACACCAAGACAAGGGAAAGTACTTTCTGTTTTCATGCCAAGAGATGATTAAAACACTTTTTACAACAGCTTACGATTCCCTGTCAAGTAAGGGATTCTATAAAATATGATAGGGAAAATAAAGTGATACCAGGCCTGCTCGAGCAGGTTACAGAGCATTCATTCAGAAAAACAGCTGCTCTTGTAGATTCAACTCAGAGTTTTTAGTCTCTGTCTTCACCATTTCAGTTATGCACACAGGTTTTATTGATGTCCATATTGCAATGAGGTTTGCAATTAAATCAACTGCAGACACACGGGAGGAGAGGAGGAAATACAATTCCTTTCATGGATCAATTACTGCTGTGTTCTTCTTCCTGACTCTCCCTAATGAATCTGCTGGATTCAGTCTGCTGGAACACCCGTGCAAGCCCCAAATGTGAAAGTCATCCTTTGCACCCAAAATGGCCACTTCTTCCCTATAAAGCAAAGAATATCTCAACTTGCCTGTAATTTTGCCCCTCCTACTTAGTTTCTTTTGCAGAGCTGGAGTCATCTCCTCCTACACTGACACTGTTTACAGCTTCGTATTTAAAACAGTTGGCATGTAAGTCATGATTCTTTTGCAAATTATTATCTTCAGACCCCACCAGCACGCTGCAGGCTTTCAAAAAAAAAAAAAAAACCTGTAAAAAAGAAACCCACTCCTTTTCAAAAAACTGCATGATCTACGATGAAATCCCACAGCCATTCTTGGGGAGGATTTTTAAAACACACATATTTATTAACACTCTAAGACCTACTCTAGCAGTACTGACAAATGAAACATTCCTTGAAAGCCTGACCCAGCCTTGACCTGAGCTTGGGGTCAGGCAGAACTCGCTCCAGTATCAGTGTGTTTTGGGCAAGGCTAGTTTCAAAGAATTGTGAGGCCACTTCAGAAGCCACAGGGCAGCCTCACAGTGCTGATGGTGATGAATAAAACCAGGTACCTCTAAGCATAAACTCGATGCAGGAGCTTTAGCACAACAGTAGATAGAGTATCCCAGGCAGCTGAAACTGAGCTGGCACTTCTCCCAGATGCTCTTCCAAAGCAGCTTCTTTCAGCTTCTCCTTCAATTATCCAGACAGCCACGTTTGTACTTCTGCACCATGCAGACAACCTCTCAGCATTTAAAAGGCAATTAACACCCAGCCAAGATGGTCCCAGAGCACAAAACTAGGGACCAGGCAGCAATGAGCCCACCATGAGCCAGCAGCACCTCCCCACACTGCACGCTGGCTGCTCACTGTCACATCTGTACCTCTGCATGGCCACACATGGGGCAGCACAGACAAGCTTGTCTGCACAGACACCCACCAGCTTCTCTGAGATAGATCTTCCTCCCTCAGTTGCTAGCACCACTGAAAGACAAGAGAGAGCTGGAAAGCTGGTGCCCAAGGGATGCCAAATATATTCTTTCTTGCAGAGGAGAAGGAACAGAAAAGTGCCACCAACAAACTGGATGCAGTCAAACCATACACAAAGTGTATTTAGCCAAAGATGCCTAAAGCTGCCTTCTGTACTTAAACAGTCCTGTTGGACTTGACTTTGGGCCAGCCATCCAGCTGATCTCAGTTGTGATTCAGTGTTTTTACTCCAAAGCTTAAAACCGGGCACAGAGGCAGGTAAAGGTGCTCTACTCATGCTCTCCTAAGCCAGAAAACAAACCTAAAACCAGCAAAAATGGAGCAGCAAAAAAGTCACCCTGGCAGCAAATCTGTCAGCTCCATCTCAAACCTGTGTTGTAGAGATCCTCTCAGGACTAAACAGCCTGAGGTCTAAGGAGACTGAGCTGCAGATGACCACCCCATGGTTCTGACGTTTGTGCCCAGCTCAGACAACCCAGGACAAGGAATTCTGCACAAATGGAAAATAGAGAATAGACATCTGTTGTTTGGGAAGTGTGTTCTGAGCTGGAAGGTGGAAAGTAACAGCAAAGCTTTGAAGTAATACACATTGTTTCACAGATTTCCTTGTCAGGAGATCTTGGGAGAGGTGTGAACACAACACGATGTCATCACCTCTCTAAACTGGTTCCACACAAAGCATTGCCCTCAGTTCCAGATACAGGTTTCTAGAGCAAGCAGAACGAAAAAAGTCTCAGAGCCTACCAGAGCATTTTCTCCCACCACACAAACAATCCCATTACCTTTTTGCAGGGATGTCTGTTACCTACTCATGAAAAGGTTCACAGGTACATGACCTGCACAACAGAGGAACAGCAGAAGCAGGCTGCAGCAAAAGCAGCAAATCACAGAAGTTACAGTAGCTGCATGAAGCATTTTACTGTGTGAAGTTTTTAATCCCTCAGACTAGGTTTTGTCACTGTGTGTGCACATATACACATGTACACGTACACAAAGAGATAAAGCAGTGCCCAAACAAACCTGCAAGGTTTCCCCACCCACACGTCTCTGCCTGAGTTACACAGTTTGAGATCTATGCTGCTTGGCTTTGAAACCAGAGCTCACCTTTGGCTTTTCTGCCTGTTTGAGAGTCTTTGACGTGTCACCGGCGTTCTCGGCTGACGACGCTCCCTGGATCCTGGCTCCATCTCCAGACTCCAAGCCAGGAAGCAATGCTTGGGAACAGCTGCAGTGGGGCTCCTTCACCTTCTGACCAGAGATCAGATAAGTCTTCAGCCCTACAGGAAAAAGAAGTGAACAGTCAGAACGGCAGAAAGACAAAAATAAAACTCCTTGGGTCTTCTCAGATAGGAAACACACTAACCAAAGCACTGCCAAGGCTCAGACAACACACAAAAGTGAACAGTCAGAACGGCAGAAAGACAAAAATAAAACTCCTTGGGTCTTCTCAGATAGGAAACACAGTAATGATCAAAGCACTGCCAAGGCTCAGACAGCACACAAAAAAATGAGTGTGGTTGGGAACAACCACCAGGAATATAGAGGTGCTCTTTGTAAAGTGGTGGCAATCAGGCTGCCCAACATCTGCTGTCCCAGACACAAGAGACTAACACACAGCAACAGCCAGGACTGCCATACTCTTTCTTTATTCCATTTTCACCCAGGTACTTCTCAAAAGCAGAGCCAAGAACTTATGCATTGACTTCCAAGTCACAATATGAACTCTGATGTTAACTCTTTCATTTGCAAAGGATTTGTAGCCTGTTTTCTAGTGATATCAGTGTTAACACTCTGCTTCTGAAAAAATCAGCATGCGTTCTGCCACTTGAGCTCCCCGTTTGTCAGGGAGATGTCTGAGGATTGCTTAGTGCTGGTAGCACACTGAGAAAGGAAATGGTGTTTAAGTGCTAGAAATTCTGATGGCTTTTCATAGTTAGCAGAGACTTCACATTTCTAAAGGACAAAATCAATCTCTCTCTCTCACACGTACGCCCACACACGCCCTCTGCAACTGTTGTATGAATTGAAGCATAATTGGAAAGCAGATCCAGTATTAAAGGCCAGGCTGGTAAATACCACGTTGTATCAAGCCGAGCTGTGTCAAAAACCTGTTCAAAAGAGAAAAGATCTGAATTTTGCTTAGAATATTGCTTGGTTTACTGTCCCAAAACGCTGCGTTATGATGTTCTGGCTTGTTTCCAGGCACAATGACTACGAAGGAGCCACTAATCACGCTGCCTCCTGAATTCAGAAGAGCTATTTCATTGCCGCTGTGTGGGAAATCTCCCACTCAGCAAGGCAGGGCCCTGACGTGCTCCAAAAAGCGTGGAGGTCATCAGCCCAGGGCGCTGGAAAGGGCTGGTTGTGTGGTGGCACCCCAGGCTGCTGTCCCGTGCGGTTCCGCCGCCGCCCTCCGGCTCCCAGGCTCACGGGACGGCCGCTGGGTTTCTATTTGGGTCAGCTGGGCATCACCCCCCCCTTTGTCTGATCCTTGTCGCCCCGTGGCAGCCAGACACATGACTGTCACAGCCATCGACTGTCCTCGAGTGCCTCTGAAATAAGCAGAGCCAGTCGCAGCCCTTAGCAGAGGGCAGGTTTCTGTTCCTTCTGCTGGGGTCATTCGCTCACAACCTTCTTCACAGAGAGACAACCGTGCTCTGTAAACCTTCCCCTTTGCCTGTAATATCTCACACAGACTGTACTTTGTCTGTCACCTCTCCAATAAAAACAAATTCGACGTCCTAATAGCTATTCTGCAGTTTCTCTGTTTATCCCACTAGTAACTTAAGCTCCTGAACACTTCCACAACCAACGCAGAAACTCAGATTCTTATCACTCCTATTATTCTTCTTTCTTTTTTCCCAAGCAAATATATTTTCTTTATTTTTTGTATTTTTGAAAAGGCACTTTTTACATCTTACTGTGCTGCACAGTATAACTATTTCACCAATCTGTTGCATACAATAAAATTACCTCCAGTTTGAACTCTGCACAAAAGGGAAAAGGCTACTGTAAACCAGTAACTGAAAACAGGTTTGGGAAAGCAGAATCCACCCCAGCCTGAAACCACAGCAGGCTACAGCTCCTCGACCTCCAGCCCGGGTCCCTCCACCCATGACAAAGCCACCATCCCACCATCACCAGCCCATGTTCTGCACCCACAGCCCCTCGGCACACACTTGGTCCCACAGGCTTCAAAGCTGAGTAAAATGGTTGTTCCTTGGCATCCAGAACTAGAAAAATCTCTTTTTACCTTCATTATCCCCAGCCCTGAACAAGAAATGTTACTCAAAGTGGGTGAAGCTGGAAAAAGAAAAGGCATCATCCTGCAGAATCACAGCATAGGGTCAGCAAGAATTTAGCAGGGCTGCTCCCAGGGCTGACTGCAAGGTCAGGGCCTCGGGAGAGCAAATAAGGGGAAAAAAAATGGTTATTTTTGGAAAGTTTTGGAAAATTACGAGCTGTTATAATCCTTCATCTTTACAGAACTTTACTAACATTGCCATTGTTTGTTATTAAATCCTTCTTATGACAGGAAAATTCAATTTGCTTTAGTATTCCTTGCAACTCCGTGACACTTCACAAAGCAACTCCTACGCTCAGTCTGAAATACTTTGGTATAAAAAAAGGGGTCATTAATTCAGTAGAACCCTATCAATGTAACTAAATTGTATTAAACACGCCCAGTTTTCTTCCTCCTCCTCCTCCTCCTCCTCCATCTCTAGTGAACTAGTACAATCAACGCTGTCATTTTCCATCCAGCTCATGGCATGAAAAATGTTCACACCACTATGCAGCACATCTGAATCAATTAGGCAGTGCAACAATATTAAAAGAGTAAGGAAACAGTGGGGATTTTATGTGAAAACCAGCAAACACGGGGTGACTTTTGGTGTGTGTTGCTGTGCAATGATGTAACTCAAGATTGTGGCAATGAAGAAAGTGCCTCGAGATGCTTCTACAGCTGTTCATAAAGGCAGAACTCCCCCTTTTCTTGCCCTCCTGCCATTCTCAATCTTACACTCGCTTCCTTCCCTCAAATTTATTCAAAATAAATGCTGAAAACTAACCCCAAACGGCCTGATAGCAGATCTGTCCTCTGGCAGGCTTCACCCTGCAGTGCATTCATGCTTTTTCCAGAGATGACTCTTGGAAGCAACACAGGGAACTGACTACAGCAACCCACCCCCTAACACACTGATTTAACCTACCTAGTATCTTCTGCCCTGGGGAAGAAACGAGCTACGTGGTGTCTCTTTGAGAATCACAAGCCATTTCCTTCTCTCCTCTTCGGGTTCTGGAAAGCTCTAAAGCCTATAAAGAGTAACAGCTCCTGCACGCTGAGCCAAAACACTCATTTCTTGAATTCAACCATTTTGAATGGCAGTGTTTGTAAAGACTATTTTTGACAAAATAGTTAGGAGAGCTGCAGTGGGTTTATTAGTCCTGCTCCTGTTGAATTTCAGAAGCGTTTGGAAATCTCTGTACTTGGCTCCTTTCTTCAGTTAGCTTTCCTTTTTATCAGTGGCATTTCTCTGAACTTATAAAAACACAAAACCATCCCAAACACTAAAAAAATATTCCTAATAACAACACCCCCCCCCGATACGCACGCACAAGCACACAGATTATTTTCTGTATGCACAAAAATAAACAGAAGGATAAATACGGCTGTGGATAAACATCCCAGCCTCCAACCTGGGCTGGGCAGCGTGAGAAAACCCGCTCGGCACAGAGCAGATGGAAAGTTCAGGAACGTGGGAGCAGGCAGAGCCCGGGGCTCCCTGCCTGCACCCCTGTGTCCCACCAGGCTGGATCAGGCTGGAGCCACGCTGCCATCCTCGCACGCAGAGCTGGCTCAGGTAACCAGCGGGAAATTGCTTGAAGTGAGGGGGAAAGGGAGGAAAAAAGGTGTTTGTCCTTCGAGTCCTTCATCAAGTCATTTCTTTCTTACAGCTCATTTATCCTCACCACTTCAGGACAGGAGCTGCTGTCATGACAATCTAACCTGATTTTTACATAAGTAGAGGGAGTCCCTCCACACATCTTTTCAAGATGGGATGTCTTTACCTACAGGAGAACTCAAGAAATGGGGGATTAATACAAACACTGATAAGCAGTCCCTTGGTAAAAGAAGATTCAAGTTTCCATTTTTGATGCTTCCTCTGTATGGAACTGAAACTTTTTAGCCCTCTGTTGATAGCAGAGAAGAAAATCACCTTCCCCTTAGCAAACTGAACGTCTCGTACAGCTCACGACTGTATCAAACAAACTTCAAATGCTTTAAAAACCCTTTCCAGCACCGATTTTAGGAGACAACAAAAACGATGGCAATATTACTGTCATGGTGTTACTGATTCAGTTAATAAGAATATAACCCACCTCTTATTGTATATCCCTGTTCCTCCCTCCATGAATCATCTCACCGTTTTAGCTGCAGCACAGGGAAATGGCATTTAACTAAGATGGTCACCATCCTTTTCAGATTAACACTTCCCAGCTCACAGCCCTCTGCTCAGTAAGAAACCAACCTTTTATGGGTGCAATAAAGTCATAATTGTATTTATTATGTCCCCTTGTACCAAACAGATTTATATTAATGCTTCTCCTTTATTGTTTACCTTTCCATCCTTTCCCTCAAGTTGACATCCTTCAGTCGTATCTCTTTCCAAATCAGTATAAATCTACAGAACGACCTGAGCTCTGTTTTCACAGCCCTCTACTTCTGCAGTGTCTTGCCTCACAAAATTAGACTCTGCATGAAAACGGTTTCGTCGTGACAACCAGTGACTGTCACTCCCACGTGAAGACAAGAATCACTTTCCAGCTTGAAAGTCATTTTAATTGCTTGCTGCAGTCTGCCGTGATGAGCAAAGTCAGCTGTCATCTTTCAATAATTTAATATCTCATTTTATATAACTCTGAAACAAGGAGCTCGTAGTGGTATAGCAAGGTCACAAGAAAAGCTTTGCAGTTCAGGACTGGCTTTAGCTCCTGTCTTTCTGAACTGAGGGTGGTAACTCACCTTTGGGTTATGTTCTCTGCAATCCATCAGCTCTTGCTTTCTCTTTTCAGAAATACAATTAAAAGCTTTCTGCACACCTTTTAAAGACATTATCTTCGAGCTCTGCCAAAAATCTGGGAGTGAAAATACTGGTATTCAGCCACTGCCACTCCAGGGAGAGGAAACAGAGACCCACAGTCAGGTCTCCTTGTACAGTAAAACATGCTGCTACACAATTTCCTTAGACTCTGACTTGCTCTGTAAAATAAATTAACGACTGCAATTTTTGGAATGTAATATGACAGGCAAGTGACAATAAAATGAAAAAGACTAGAAATGTATTTGCTCGGCCTGCAGGCCACGGCCAATACCAGGCCAACAGGTCGAGGGAGGTAATTCTCCCCATCTGCTCTGATGAGACCCCAGCTGGAGTCCTCAGGCCAGCTCTGGAGTCCACAGCACAAGGAGGACACGGATCTGTCAGACCAGGGCCAGAGGAGGCCACAAAGATGATCCGAGGGCTAGAACCCCCCTGCTGTGAGGCCAGGCTGGTACAGCTGGGGTTCTTCAGCCTGGAGAAGAGAAGGCTCTGGGGAGACCTCATTGCAGCCTTCCACCATCTGAAGGGGGCCTACCAGGAGGCTGGGAAGGGGCTTTTTACAAAGGCTTGCAGTGACAGAACAAGGGGTAAGGGCTTCACACTGGGGGAGGGGAGATTTAGATCAGATGCAAGGAAGAAGTTCTTCACTGTGGGCGTGGTGAGACCCCGGCCCAGGTTGCCCAGGGAAGCTGTGTATGCTCCAGCATTGGAGATGTTCAAGGCCAGGTTGGATGGGGCTGTGAGCAACCTGCTCTAGTGGGAGGTGGCCCTGCCCTAGTGGGAGGTGTCCCTGCCCATGGCAGGGGGTTGGATCTAGATGATCATTAAGGCCCCTTCCAACCCAAACTATTCTGTGATTTTAGCTTTCCACAACCATACAGAAAACACGCATTCACTTTACTCTTTTGACAATTGCTTCTCTCTCCAGCACCACATCCCTCTTGCCATCCTTCCTCCAGGGACCAGAGCAGCCCAACAGCCTGCACCTCTCCCTCAGATCCCACAGCAGGGGAGTGCTGCAAGGTCCAGTGGTCACAGACCAGCTCCTTGTAGAAGCCCCCAGGCAGAGGTGTCCTGCATTGCCTGGTCCCTTCCTCTGAAAGCAACCTGGTGCCTGCAGAGCCAAAGGCAGGAGATCTCTTCACACTCAATTAAGGAAGACTTTTATGGTCATTCTTATAACCTCTGTAACAAAACACTTGCAAATTCCTACTTCTTCTCCACAACATACAGTGTTATCAAACACAACCTACACCCCTCCACATGACAGTGTCCTTCCTTCTTGAGCAACAGTGGTGGAAGCACCAGGGCAGTCACACACAACACATCCTACCGCTCTGGTAAACGACTGGAGAATGACATTAAGAAACATTTCAGGAGTGTTTTTGCTGCCTTTTCTTTTTTTTTAAAAGCCCTAAAAATACTCTTAAGAGTTATCCTGCTGTAGTCCTGACTTTCAGCTTTCTATCCCCAGATATTTCAACAGTAGAGCTGGAAACTAAAAGCACATCACTCTCTTTTGTATCAACAGGCATTTTCTATCACTCACACTGCAGGATGACTTCACAAAAAATAAAAGTCATCTTCTCCAAGCTGCAAAGCTGCATTTCTGATGAAGCAAGTCCCACCCTCAGGCCTGTAGAAACCACTTCCAGCTCAGTGCAAACAAAAGCACGTAACCCAAAATTCCTGGATTCTCACCAGCCAGCCTACCTGGAAAAGCACTTTGAATGTATGGAGCAACATTTCCTGTGGCTAAAATTAGAAGGGGAATTCATGAGCCAACTTGTTATCTTAGGTCTCTGGAAAGCAGAAACAATGATAATAAGAAACAGACTTTACAGACTGGAAACACAAAAGAAACTCCAAAAAGCAAACCCCCAAACCTAGCTTCCTAATCCCCAAAGAACAACTGCAAGGAGTCAGAGGAACTGGAGGCACCTCCTGTAGAATGGAAAATCACTGGTTTTCAGCTTGACACCTTAATAGGAAAGAGGAGTTAAAAGGTAAGGTGGGAATTTTCAGTCTGGCCAGGGGAAATAGTGTGTGCCACAAAGCAGGCTTGAAGTCTGGCGAATTGGGTAACGTGCTGCAGATAAAAAATTGTCTCTATCTTAGGGGTTCCTCACAAAACCTATAAGATGCATGATGTTCCTGTATTTAAAGCAAATAAAGAAAGGGCCCAATGCCAGCTCTGGGATAGCTGGGATGAACTGGTAAAGGTACTGCCTGCCTTTTACTGACACTGCTCAATCCTTCCGTAAACTTTCTTGCAGTCTTGGTTTCTGTAATAGCTTTGTGAAAACAAATCCAATGATGCAATTAAATGCATGAAAAAGCATCAGCTATTGTCCTATTAGCATTATTTTTCATGTTTATGTACCACCCCTTTGCCCCTTGCTAATTGTAACACCTGCAAAGCAATGAGCATGATGAGAGAAAAGGAAATTTTTCAACAATGCAGCTGCCAGTACAAGAGTGAACCAAGCACACAGGGCCATGGCCTTTTCGTGGGGTTCAAACTGCTGCAAAAATGATCATTCTTCTACCACAGAATACCTTTACACCTAAAGAACAGTGAATTAGGAATTGAATTTAACTATGATTGCAGACCGTTTGCAAATCCAACGTTTGCTTCACTGCCTGGATTGTGAATGAGGTGCCAGCACTGAAGAAACTGCAGAGGCAGCACTGCAAGCCAGGAGTTCCTCCAGAACACACCTGCATTGTCACACAATCCCAGCATGGTGGGGTCAGAAGGGACCTCTAGAGATCATCTTGTCCAAACCCCCTGCTCCAGCAGGGTCACCCACAGCAGGGTGCCCAGGATGGTATCCAGGCAGGTTTGGAATCTCTCCAGAGAAGGAGAAATCCACGACCTCTCTGGGCAGCTGCTCCAGGCTTGGCCACAAAGGCCCATTCCTGGTTCATGGTGAACTTGTCCACGAGGACCACCAGGTCCTCCTCTGCAGAGCTGCCTTCCAGCAGGTCAACCCCTCACCTGTACTGGGGCATGGGGTTATTCCTCCCCATGTGGAGGACTCTGCACTTGCCCTTGTTGACCTTAATGTGCACCCCTGTACTCACATTGACTCAGTGCTAGAGGCCAGGCCATGACAATGGTGTGGAGGTCAGCAAGATGATGGAGGAAGCCTTTGGGAGCAGCTTCCCATATCTCTTCAATCCAAGCTTTCAGTCAGGCATCTGTCAACATTTCCCTGAGGAATTTGCACATGTGGGAAGTTCTGACATTCCAGATTGCTCGGAACGCAATGATCCTCTGGGGATATGTAACACATACTCCCAAAACTTCCTTTTATCATAAAGAAATAAAGTATTTCCAACTTAAAACTCCATTTTACTGTGGGAGGGAAGTAAGTGCTCAGAAAACTGCACAAGGGATAGGCTCCAAGGCGAGGACTTCAAACAACCTATTTAAACAGTAACATTAATAAAACAGAGACCTATGGAGAGATGAGGATTTGTTAAGAAAAATTCCACTCCTCTAGACAGGACAATTAGACAGAGCTACAAGCATTCCAGAGAGACATCCTATGTATTAGATGTTCTTCTGCCCACATGCTGCCTGGCATACCTCAGGACTACGGGTGGCTGTGCCCAGCCTCTGCTAAACACAGGGGAAATTTAAGAAGTCGAAGAGTGGCTCCGAGTGAAAGTTTTGTCAGCTCCAGGCTCTCAGCAATGGGAACTGATTCATTTTAAACTAAAAAGGCATGGTGGGCTTGAAAGCAGTTTCAAGTTTATTAGAAAATCCCACCCAGGGAAAATGCCAGTGGGGCCCAGCCGGTGCCACCTCGCCTTGGGATGGGTGTTTTGGCGACGATGAATAGCGAGCGTGCAGGATGCACGGAAGGACTGCAATAAAACACAATAGTCTGATGCAACTGGAGCCTGCTCTGGCCCTTGGTAACCCAGCGAGCTATTGTGGCTCTCCATCCTAACATATTTTTAATCGAATCCAGGCAAGAGCACGCACGGACTTCAGCGGGGCCTTGGGAGCCTCTTCGGTGCAATCTCTTTGCGTTGACAGGACTACAATCAGCTGAATTCTTTCCCCCTTGCATAATGCAGGTAGTCTGGATTGGACATGCCAGATCAGCATTTTGTTTAAGCCAGGACAATCCTGGAAACTAATTATGGCCCTGCTTGCCCTGGGCTAGCGGGCAAGGAAGCCGGCAGCGATCCATGCAAACCTCCCGTGAGCTGGTGGGTTCTGCACATGGAACTCTTCTTGTTGGTCATTGTTCAGAATTCAGGGTGACATTTAAAAGGTGAAGTCAAAACCAGATGTCACGCTGTCATCAGCAGTTTTCAATTAATTTTTCTTTTCCCCAAGCAACTGATCAAATCATATTGAAAACACACAGCAAGCCCCCACGTTCCGACTTGCGTCAAAACACAAATATATCAGCTCGGGCATCTCTGTGACCACGTGTAAGAAGCCTTGAACTCATCTGTTTCCAAATATCCAACACATGCTGGTAAGAACCACCCTTCTCCTTTAACCTCTCCTCAGTCTGGGCTATCCACACGTGGAACTTGTCACCTCTTCCTGCTGCAAACAGCAGGAACAGAATAAAAGCTGTTCTCTGAGCGGGCGTAGCAGGGCTCTAGGAAACCCACAGCACCCGTGCTGCTCGCCAGCCTCACTCCAGACTGCAGCCAGCTTTCCTCCACGTCCCTTTGTTTGTTTATAAAGATGTCCCCTGCACTCTGCAAGGAACCCTGACCGCTGAATTGGAAGGAGACTGAAATGTTCTCTGGGCAATGACAACGGTTTGTGAAATTTACTGAAATACAGTCACTGCTGTTACCTTGAATAAGACTTCATTTACTTGGTTAGCCTAAGTCCCACTCAGAGAGCCCCTGAAGGGACTGAATGAAAAGGAATTGATTTGCATATCAGAGATAACTCCTGTACTAATAAATGAGAGGATTTTTTTTTTAATTACATGTGTTGCAGTTTTCAAAGAGAAAGATCATCATTTTTGCACCTCTCATCAGAGCCTACCAGCACAGTTTGAAGAATTAATGTACAGATCAAGTGTTTGTTAAATACATTTTGTTACTCTTACATCAATTAACACTGGTTTTTTCCTCCCCATCCAAGGGGATGCTCTTTTGCTCTTCGAGCAGAACCAAAGAGCTCCACAGAAAGCAGACACAGCTCCTACAGAGCCTGCAAAACCCGTTGCCAGCATTATTTCAAGAGCACAGCAATTCACCAATCCCCCTGCCTGGGTGGGAGTCCTCCAGGCACCCAGGTATTTATTCAAAGGGGCTGCAAGGAAGCAGGTAAAGAGAAGGGATGCTGCAGTGCTGAACTCAGCAGCTTGACAGCTCCCCCAGCACCGTGCCACACGCCCAGGAGGCTGGAACTGGAGGTTAAGTTGGTATCCAGAACTTCCGCACCACTTGTTTACATGTGGTTGGCAGTTTTAAATGGTTACTAATTCAGTACTGAAAAATAAAACTAATGCAAATAAAACTGCTGCGGGAGGCACTTCAGAATAACAATATATAGCAGTAGTATAAACACTGGTAAGGTGGTGAAGGAAAAATGCAGCCACCACCTAAGCACGCATCACTATAAAGCCCCATTTTTAATTGAATGGGCCAACTTCAACCACAGAGTATTTGCAGTGTTTCCAGCACAAAGGGAAGATTAACTTGAGAGCTGCTACCGAGTGTTGTGTCACCCTCAAGCAGAGTATCATCTTTACAGTTTATTTCCCCTCCTTAAGTAAAATACACAAACAAACAGGCTCTGCTCAGAATAAAAAGAAATTGAAAGTGGCAAAACAAAGTTAAAAAGGAAATATTTCCAGCACTGTGTTTACTCACACAGGCAAAACGTTTCTGAAATTCCTTCCACCTCCTTGTGTCCAACACTCAGACAACCTCCAGGCCTGACAGGACACATGAACTGTCCCCTTCCTCTTCACTGGGCAGCTGTAAGTTTGGGACTCCAGGTCTGACCCACAACACATGGAGCAGCCCCTCAAGGACAGGATGGCTCCTGTGGTGGCTAGTTGCCAGATGGCACCTGCCCGCCCACATGAAGGATGCCATGCTCCAGGCTAGCTACACCAAGAAGACAGGCACAGCCAGGCTCTTCACTGGAAGTCTTCTCCAACAGGTTTTAGTTGTCTTCACCCTGTGATCCTTAGACTCTGTGAATTTATGGAGTAGTTATTGGAGGTCTGTGAACAAAAACCAAGGAAAATGAGCCTGCTGAGAGCCAGCCTTGACTCTCCAAGTGTGCCAAAGCACCTCTACTCACAGGAGTCTGCAAACTAGAATAGGCTGAAAAACACCATTAGAATGGATCTTCCAGGACATCTGCTACTGCCCTCTCCTATTATATCACTGCCCAGTGGAGTAGGCTGCATCTTCTAGTACTAGAAAATGACATAATGGGCAAGAAGAGTGATGGACATCATCACTCCCTAACTACAAGGACAGAGAACAAGCTTTCTGTTACATGAGTAGCTGTTGAGGGCCTTCAGCCCAAAGCTGAATTAAGCTCCAAGCTCCCTGCATACAGGAGCCAAAGAGGTGGGCCAAGAGACCTTAGACTGAACACAGGTATCTTGTGCCAAATCTTGAACCATGCTACTTCTGGTCCTGTGCATTCCCTTCAAATGCTGCATCACTATCCAGGTTAGCCACTTGTATCTCACCAAATAATACAACAGGTTAATCATAACTTAGATAAAATCTATAAAATATAGAATGCATGTAAGGGATTCTTTCTTATGGCTAAATGTTAAACTGATGAAATGAACATGGAGAGTTGTCATTTGTTACTCAACAGATTTGCTTGACCATCATTACTTCATGTCACTACCTAGTGTGAATGACATTAAATATGACATTAAATAATGGACAGCTAAATATTCTCCAGCTCTCCATGGTGACACATTCCTTCAGCTTGTTACTGTGTTTGAAACAAGTTCATCCCCAAACTAAGAGCAAGAAGTCATTGCCCAGTGCTGAGAGTCAAACCTAGTTTTAAGACCAAAGGAGAAAGCAACACCACCAGCTGACAAGCAAGTAGAAGTCTTTCAAGGGACACACAACAGTCATGGCTAAAAATCAGCACTTCTGTCCTTTCCAGGTTTGAATAGTCCATAAATCAGCTATTACTTTTCTCCATATTTGGCCCAAACCTGGCAGTCTGCTTCATCCCAAAGCAAGTCCCCCACAACCAGCTCCTCTGTCAGCTCATGGCCCATATTTGATTTCTTCATCCTTTCCAAAAACACTCTCAGACTTCGTGCTAATAACTAGCTGATTACATTTCAAACTTCCCTCAGGCTAGAAGTTATTACTGGGGAGTACAGGAATGTGTCTGGAATGCAAAAACAAGCGGGGTGAAAAATCAGTGGGCTCTGAGCTGCTATAAAGAGATAGTTCACTATGGAAACTCATCTCCTCTCAACAAACCCAAACCAGAAGACAACAGCCCACACTACCTCCTCTAGTCATCTACTGGTGAAGCGATTCAGTCTCCTGGTTCTTAGGGAAGGCATCTTGTCTCTACACAAAATACCCTGTAAATAATGTTTCTGTTCTGCCTGCACACTAGGTAGCTAACTACCCTGTGGAGACACTGATGTGAGAGCTGGTAGTTTCAGGCTATGCCAAATACCTCACATTTTGGAAGGAAATGGGGAAAATGTTCTTAAGGAAGGTTTCTCTATGGTTAAATGATGCCATGTAACAGGTTTATCAACAGGAAGTTTCTGTTAGGAAAATATACTTTAGTTCATGCAAATTCCTGCATCACCCTCCACCTTGTAGTGCCAGGGGAATCTTCAGGCAGAGGGTTAAACTCTGAGATCAGCACACATAGCATGAAGGTCTGAGCTCCTTCTCCAGCCTCCTTGCAAAGGGTGTTAGAGGATGTAGCAGAAAGCCCAGAAGCCAGAAAGCAGAGGCCCAGGTACCAATGGAAATTAGGGGATCAGTCCCCCCCAGTTTTATTCTGGCTGCTTTGGGCTGGTGGTGTGCTGTACCTGTGTAACTTAAATCCCTTCTCATGTAGATGTGGAGTTATTCTTAATCACTTTGAAGGAAGGTGTAAAGGACAGTGGGAAAAGCAAAGATCACATTTCAGGTCTCCAGAAGTCTCTTGTGAAAACTAAATCTTTAATTGCAGACGTAACTGTAGAAAAAGCTTAAAAAAAAAACCAGCCTAAACCCTAAAAACCAAGTGAAATCACAGAAAATAAATATGCTCTTCCCCTACCAAACATAAGAAATCCAACAAATGCTAAATATTTCCCCACCCCATGTATTTGTTTCTGCATTGCTGTTGCCATTTGCTGTCAGAACCCTTGACAGAATTGGAAGGGGCACCTCTATGGTCCAATTTCTCCGTATTTCTACTGCAATTTCACTCACCTAATGAAGTCTTTTCATGATTTATTTGAAGATCCAAGCACTGAAAAACAAAATTCCTCAATGAAGAACAAAGTATTTTGTGGGATTAC
>NW_008617370.1:7095-28458 GCF_000691845.1 Merops nubicus | reverse complement strand
TCTTTCCCTGACATTTCCCTGACATCAAGGTTTCTGAGAAGCCCGATGAATCACAGTGGGTTTTGCTTACTTGCCTTAAAAAGTGGGGCTCTTAAATCTGACAGCAAGCAATTCTTTTCTCAGAAATATCTAAGAAACACGGGGAGTTTGTTTGAGTGAGAAAGAGAACATGCTTTTTGTTACCTTCACACTTACATACACTCTTTTAGGTAGAGGGAGCATTCTGTAACCAATTTGCAATGTCTTCCTCCCAGGAAACTGAAATTAAACCATCAACATCATGAAATTAAATACACTGATACCACAAAAGTGTTTTGAACAGTGTGTGATCTGCGTGTGAGCTCATAGGTTATTCAGTACTTATATTACCCCTCACTAACATCAAAACTTCAGTCACACAAGTCCATGTCTCTGTTTTCACAGCATTTTTGTGTGAAGAGTGAGATCTTTGCTCTTTATGATCATTTTGCCCTCCTCTTGGGTGCAATTCTGACTGTACTTCACTCCTCCTGCTCTTGTGTGCTCTCCCTTCCTTAACTGGCAACACAAATAGAGAAGAATTTTATGAAGAGCATCCTCCCAAATGATTAAATGTAAAAAGCTTTGTTAACCAGCTTGTTTGGTAAAAATTCACTTATTCAGTTAAAACGAAACATATGTTGTGAAAATAATTTTTAAAAGAAAGGAAGACACATCAGTGCTGTGGGTACCATGTAGAAGTGAGAGATATTTTCTCTCTTAAAAAGCATCATCACAGAGTATCTAAGAAACAAGAGGGAAATCAGAATTATGACACACATAAGCACAAAATCCAACCTCAAACAAAACGTTTTGCACTAAACCCATAAGTCAATGTCTTTTTTTCCAAAAAGTTCAAGAAAGGTCATTTTCATTTCTCATTGATCCAGGCCACTGGAATTTCATGCAAGAGTTGTTCACTGGGAAACTGGAACAGGAGAGTCCAAACTCACAACTGGGAAGGGAAATGCTTTTCTAATAGTTACTGGAGGGCACCACTGAGTCATAGCCATGGACCAAAGGAGGCATCACACAGCAGCTGGTGTCCCCTCTGGAGAATACTATATAGAATATAGAAATCAGAACGTTTCTTTCAAAGGGGTTCTCATAGGAAGCATAAATATTTTTATTAATTATTTTTTTATAGTTTATGAGGCTGAGCAGGATGCTCAGAGCCCCATCCAGCCTGACCTCAAATGTCTCCAAGGATGGGGCCTCCACCAACTCCCTGGGCAGCCTGTTCCAGTGTCTCACCACCCTCACAGTAAAGAACTTCTTAGTGTTTAATCTAAACCTGCCCCTACAATCTTAAGGAGCAAGCTCTGGTTTTAAGAGGAGGTGTGCTTTTCATCTTTTATGTCAGAAGCATAAAAGTTGTTTACTTTAGAGGAAAACTGATTATTTTAAGGCTGCTCTCCCATTAGCACCAAAGCACAAGCAAAGCATTTGTCTTTTCAGCCAGAGCTGCAGTGTGCACACAGCCAGGGTAGCTGTGCTCTCCCTCTGAGGCAAGCCAGCAAGCACAGAAGCCTGCAGGAAGAAAAAATAAAATTAAATTCAACGTAGCCATGCTCAGTGAAGCCTGCATCTGATCTAGTGGTGTGAAGCCTGTGTGGCTTTTAGGTTGCCACTTTTATCTACTGGAGGGTACAGCAAGTTCAGGAAAAGATCTGCCAACTCAAACAGGGAACTGTTGCAAGGACTATCACAACAGCTATGCTTTGTTCCAGATAACAAGGTGATTCCAGGAGTTCAGCTGAAGGGCTCCTAACATCATCAGACACCAAGTAAGATCTCACAGAGAAAAAACACAACAGTATTTCAAGGAGACATAAAATAACTACTTCTCTCAAAAACAAATAGATGAAACCACCAGGTACTGAAGTAGGGCTAAACTCATTTTTACCCCAAGTTTTTGGGACCATTTCTGATCCCAAAAGAGTGGAGCACACAACACAGAACCTGCCCCCAGACACCAACCCTTCTAACAAGCTTCAGTTTATATGTTCTTCTCTGGGAAAAGAAACTTTAGAGGACAACATCTTCTAGTCCAAAACAAAGACTCCACCAACATCCCCAAAGGCTCCTCACCATCTTTCTTACCTGTGACAGAACTATCTCCCCAGGGGCTCCTCAGTGTGTGGATATCCCAGAGCAGCACCCTCACACCGTGCCCCCAGCACAACTCCTCCTGCTCCCCCAGCCCCTGCAGCTCAGCTCAGCCCCTCCTGGCAGCCAGGACCTCCTCCAGCACTCCACGGAGGAACACAGCCCAGGGGCAGAGCCCCACGCTGGGACTGCAGTGGTGCCTCTGAGAGGAACCCCTCTGCTGCTCCCTGCTGAAAGCCAGAGCAAAAGATGCTCCCACCCCTCCCTCTCTGGGTGTTTGTAAGCAGGTGGATCTGCACGTCTCTCTCAACTTATTTCCCTCAACATATTTTTTGCTGGGGTGAGGATATTGATTATTGACAGGACGATGGGTAATGGCTTCAAACTGATGAGGGGTAATGGTTTTGAACTGGAAGAGGGGAGACTCAGATTAGAAATTAGGACAAAGTTCTTCACTCTGGGGGTGGTGAGAGCCACAGCCCAGGGAAGCTGTGGATGCTCCAGCACTGGAGGTGTTCAAGCCCAGGTTGGATTGGGCTTTGATCAACCTGCTCTAGTGGGAGGTGTCCCTGCCCATGGCAGGGGGGTGAAACAAGATGATCTTTAAGGTTCCTTCCAACACAAACCATTCTGTGATTGCATGATTGCTATTTCTTCAGAAACAATGCTGTCTAACATCAAGTGTATCAAAAATTCCCCCTCTGTTCACTAACTAGGGAACTTCTACCATAACCTCACACAGCTTTGGAAAATGCTGACCACACACTGAAATTGTATTTATGCACTGAAAGCTTCAGGAAATACCTTCAATGAGATGCCTATATAGGGTAAGGCCTCCTAAATTCCTCCTGAAATGCAGTGATAAATTGAATTTCAAGTCCTGTCATTGACAGAAAAAAGACTGAAGCGATGAACTGGCTCACCTGACTGAAAGCACAAAGGTTATATACAAGAAATTCTGAATTTAAATGCTGAAGTAGTCACTTTTATCCCTCCTGCTCACTTAGAGTTAACGCAGGACAGCACTGCTGACACTGTTAGGTGCTAAAGGCAACGGGAATCAAGTTTTTTCAGGAAAAGAGAGCATGGAAAGGAGATGAGCAGTTTCTAGTCCCCTTCACCTCTGCCAGCAGCAGCTTCAACCACATCCTGGATACTCAAACCCCAAATTACTCCAACACCTCCCTTCGGCCAAATACACTGATTTTTCCTCTCATCATCTAACAAGTCCCTAGCTCTCACATTCTCAACAGCTCTTCCAATAGGAGTTAACACAATGAATAAAAATTTTTAAAAAGTGGTATATTGGATTTTTTTCACTCTGGGAACAGCTCTAGCAGCTCTGAATCTGCTGTACAGCTTTTCTGACTCCTGCCCAGCGAGGCAGAGGCACTTGGGGCAGCTGCCTACTTTCCAGTGCAAAGGAACATGAAGCTCTTATTGAGCACCACACTACACATGCCCAGGCTGAAGGAGAGTCCAGAGCACAGTTTAATAAAACAGGATTCTGATTCCCACTCTTTGTACATGCCTCTGAAAGCTGCCTGCTAAGGGCATACATCATAGCCATATTCTTCTGGTAAACAATTCAGTTCTTGTGTTTAAATTGGTTTCCTTTAGAAACCTTCAAAATTCTTCTGCGCTGGTGGTGAGGGGAAAAAGGTTTAAAGTAAAAAAGAATAAGGGGGGGTGAGAAAATTGCAAATGGTGAAGTCATGTAAAGCCTTCATGGTAAAATCACTCTGAATTCAAATTTAATTGGAATATAGCAGCCTAGGAAATTATGGTTCTAAGCCACAAACAAGCGAGGGAACGTTTGGTAACCCCAAGCAAAAATCCCCTGGCCTCTCTAGCAGCACAGCTCAAGCCTGAAGCTTCACATCTATTTATAGACCTCGGGCACATATCACTACAATGGCTGATTGTGCTTTGCAGCTGTTTTGTATATCTAGAAGGGCAGGAAAGAACAGGCTGCACTTTGATCTTTCCCTTTTTTGGAGGATTAAAACAACAACCCAAAATGCCATTAGAAAGAAGTCGCTAGTTCTGAATCGCACGGGTGCGTGTTCCGCAGCTCACCCTCCAGATGCAGGACCCAGAGTTAACATCTCCAGTTGTTTACCAGCATTGTAAGCATGGCCTGCAGAAAATATTTACTCTAGAAGCATGCAAACTATTTCACCTATCCTGGAAACATATGCCCAATCTAATCACAGGAGTCTTTACGCCCCGCAGCGTCTGTTGTTAAGCGACACGTGCACGAGATGAAGATTCGACCTCAGTGCAACTGCATCATAAATTAGCACTCAGCATTTCTCAGGCATGAAAAGAAATGAAGCATTTGCTCAAAGATAGCGTGGGATAAGAATTAACTACAGACAACCTGTAAAACCTGTTGGTATTAAAGCTTTATAAATGGCACAAATGTCTCGGAGCTAACAGAACGAAAGGCAGAAATATGTATTATTCACTGAAGTCAAATCAGGGGTTCCCACCTTGGCCACTCTCATATTCTCACTAAGTGTATCACTCTAGCATTCAATCAGCACGATGGTGAGAAAAATCTGATTTTGTTAGCAACAGAAAGAGAATAGGCCTATAGGAAGCATCTTCAGAGACCCGACTGTATCACATCTAGCCCCTCTGAAGACCACTGCTAATCCACCACCCACAGGATTTACAAATGGCAGCAAAATGGGATATGAATGCACAGCTTACAACTGTGGGCTAAACAAGCTTGAGCTGCTCAGTTCCAAACAGCCACGTGGACTGAAGTACAGGGACGTATTTAAAATATAGTAAACAAGCAGTCTGTAGAAGTCACTACAAAAAAATAAGCACGTTAGAGAAAAATAGCAGGTAAAAGGAGCTTGTGGGGAGCCCTGTGGTAGCACAGTCAGATGGGATGGACTGTGCAGGGACTGGGGATCTCCGGCTGCAGAGAGGGCTGCAGGGCAACCACCCCTGCCACGCTTTCCACACGGTGACTCAGGTATGTCACAGAGCAAATAAACAAACTGGAGAATTAGTGAGATGGAAAAGTAGCAAGAAATGCAGCAGAGGGGAGAAAAAATCTGTAAGAGGAGAGCTGGTGAGATCAGACTTTGGCCACGTGCTGAACAGCCCCAGAGTTTTCTGTAGTGCACCATCAGCATGGAACATTCTAAAAGCTTTGTTCATAATCATCAGACTTTTAAATATAGAAGATAGGACATTAGATAGTACTTTTTAAAACCTCATTTTGAAAGAAAATATTTAGGTACATTCATCTCCTGAATATGGATTTATTTCTGCTGTGGCCTGTATCTCTCTGCTGCATCTATCTTGTTTATTTAAACAAGAGTTCACAGGGACCGAGATTTTTTGGTTCTTTTTAGAGCACTTAAAATTATCTTGATTTTTTCATTAGCATTATTAATTAGATGAGAAATTAATACATAAAATAATAATCTACTAATTTCTATTGAGGTATTAATAATGCTACTACACTACCCTGATCACAGGGGTGGGAAGTGGTCGAACAAGTATTTATTGCTAAATATACAACCATGTTTCCTTAGATCTGAACAACTACCAAAAAAAAATCAGAGACCTTTATTGGCCATAAAAGCTTTTTTTTATTTTTCAACAAATAAAAATTACTGATACAATTTGGTACATTATTTCTGAAGTAAACCACGTTAAACATGGAGTTCAAACGTCAGGTTGGCTGAACTTTAGCTTTCGGTAGCGTACAGCTGTTGTGCAATGTCAAAGCACACTAAAAGCTTCCATCTCCCTGGTTTCCTGCCCACGTGGAAGCCAGCCAGGCTTGATGACACAGATAGGATACAGCAAAGCTTGTATAATTACTGCTAAACACAAAAACCGTGCTAAAACAACACTTGCCATCTTCCTCAAATCTGCAAGAAGGGGAAATCCAGAGGAGAGTCCCTCCAGCGAGGCCATGGGACAAGGTACTTCGAGACCCAAGGTACAACAAATACCCTCTTCTTGCAAAACACAAGTGCTAAAGATCAGGTTCCAAAGGGAGGGAGAAAAACCAAACTCTGCTTCCCTGGTGAGAGGCCGGAGATGAGAGAAGTTAATTAGCAGGCTCTGTAAGAGGCAACACAAGCATCCCCCAGAGCAGCTTCCCTGAGGAGTGCTGCCCACGCCAGCTGCCAGGCAGAAGCTCTGGAATTTCAGTTGACCCAACACTGGCATCTAGATAGAATCATAGAATCATTTAGGCTGGGAAAGGCCTTTAAGATCAAGCCCAACCATTAACCTAACTCTACCAAGCCCACTGCTAACCCATGTCCCTCAGTACCACATCTCCACAGCTTGGACACCCCTCCAGGGGTGGGGACTCCACCACTGCCCTGGGCAGCCTGGCACAGCCCTGGGCAACCCTCCAGGGCAAGAAATTGTTCCTCAGGGACAACTGAAACCTCCCCTGGGGCAACTTGAAGCTGTTTCCTCTTGTCCCATCACTTGTTCCTTGGGAGCAGAGCCCGACCCTCACCTGGCTCCAGGCTACTGTCCGGAGCTGTGCAGAGCCAGAAGGTCTCCCCTGAGCCTCCTTTGCTCCAGGCTCAGCACCCCCAGCTCCCTCAGCTGCTCCTCCCCACACTTGGGCTCTAGACAGATGAAGCCAGCTCCTGCCTGCCCATTTTCCTCAATTTTGGATTAGACAGCTTCAAATCCAGCCTGGAATGTGGATCAACCTCTGGGAATGACAAACTTCACCACCCGTTCATTTGTACTTGCTGACAAGCAGCTCGGACCTCCTCAGGAGATGAGTGATGGACCTGGAAGGGATGTGGGGCACCAGAGCTGACAGAGACATGTTTGTGACCCATTTTAGAGACACTTTCCAAAACAACACACGTAACTTTTAGAAAATACCACCATTTTAACAAGCAATGGTGCACCCTGACAGAGCCCTAGAAATAGCTTTACAATTGAAACATTACACACAGGAACCACTATTTATACTTCAATATGTCAGCCTTAAATATTTACTTTTCCACTCACTTAGTTTACATTGTATGCCAACAGAGCACTTGCTTGCATCATGTAAAGAGCCTATGGAAATTGAAAATTCTCTGAGGAATAAGGAAAAGTGTTATAAAATAATTCACACTAAATGAGGGGGGGAGGGGAAGACAAATCTTTGCTACTTTTTACCCCAAACTGAATTTAATGCAAAGATGCACGATTTAGACAAATAAAGGGTTGGTTTGCTGAATTCCTCAGGATAAATAAAAGCCCTTTATTAACAAAGTAAACTGATTTGAACTTTAAACCTCTCCTCAGGCCTTACATGGTGACCATCCATCAGTCAGCAGCATTATGTTATGTCCCTGCCCTACGGGTTCTGAGAAGCTGAGTTCTGCAGTTCAGAGTATGCAAACGCTGACACTTCCAACCTGCACATCACAAGGGTGTCTCAGCAGAGCTGCTGCACATTTTTCCCAGGAAGCCACCAGGCTGGGCAGCTGTATTTTGACCAAAAAATGTTGTTTTCACCCCATGCTTCATCCAACAGTACCGGGCAAGCCATGCTTCCCATAGTCATCCCAGTTCCTCCCTTCCTAGGGCTCGCTTATGTTCAGGTGCAGGAGAGCTGCTCCAGATAGGACACTATTATTTACTTTCTGTTTTACTCTTCTGTAAATCCCATAGATCTAGAGTTAAAACAAGCTACTTGGGATGGAGAAGGTTTATGGGCGCTCCCTAGCCCACCAGAGACAGGCTCCTTGCCTGCAGATGAACCCAGGAGGGCCTCAGCTACAGCAGGTTTTGCAGACTGAATGGCCTGGAGATACGCTGCAATTCCTCACCATTTAGATTGCATAATATTCCAGATTGTGGCCCACATAAAAGGATGACTACGACTCTTTCCAGTCAAATTTTTGGCTGCTTCTATGGGAATTCCATCCTGATGGGGACATTAACTGGATAACTGCAAGGAAGAAAACAAGAGGCCAGAGGAAGTAGGAAACCCCTGTAGAAGATCTACTGCAGAGTGACGAGGAACCCCCGTCCATCAGCACATCTGCTGCTCAAGTTTCCTATCAGCCTACCCTGGCTACTTACTCCCATTACTTCATTCACTCCCATTGCTTCAGCTTTTCACTCCTTCAGTTGAACCCAACACAGAATTAGCCCTTTCTTGGGGCTTCAGTCTCAGAGTGGAAACCTGGAAGGAAGGACTGGAAGAAAGAGAAGGGGCATAGGGGAAAGGAAGAAGCTGGCAGCAGGGAGGGAAGACATTTCTAAGGTTTTATTAAAAAAGGTAAAACAAATTTCAAGAAAAGCTGAAATGTTACATGGTGGCAGACTCCAAGCAGCACTTAAACACCACACTACAACAGAAGAACAAGTCTCTTACAATTTATGCCTTTCCCCTTGTGTTTCCTTGATTTAATCTGTGTAAGCTACACTAACGAGAGAAGAGGGGGAGAGCTGGCAAAGAAAGGGGGGACCGAGTGCAAGCAAGCAGCAACAAGGAAGGGATACAGCCTGAAGAGCAGTAATTCCAAGCCTGGAGGCTGATTTGTAGGGATGCAGCTTTACTGGTTAGTTACTTGCACAAGCTCACAGACATGGGAAAGCTGCAGAATGTTGATGGGAAACATCTAACCTGCAATGGAAAATCCTGCAGAAAAAGCCACCAGGGCCACAGTCAGCACTGGCTGGGCACCCTCCTGTCCCCCAGCACACAGTGCCCAACTCCAGCCATCCAGGAAAAAAATCCCATTGGGCAACCAGAAGGAGAAATTAAAAAACCTGTCTCTTTTCCATCAAAAGGCAGGATTTAGATTATTGGATGAAATCTCAGGCCTATCAAGTGGGCCAAGCATCATACCAAGTCACCAAGGGCTTCACATTGCTCAACACGACTTGCTCTCCAGTGAAACAGCCCACAGGGAGATGAAGAAAATACACTGATACTTTGCTTTTTTCCCCCAGTCTGACTTTAAAGCATGGTTTCCACAACCTGTAGATGGATAGACCAAGACAGAGCTCCCACTGCAATTTCAAATTGCAAATTAAATGCAAGATACAGCCTGGACAAGTTCAGGACTTGTGAAAGTTCAATGCTATAGAAGCTTTTAAGTTGTGAGGAGGTTATAATGGGAAATTTAAATAATTAGATCTGGCACTGTTACATCAGACTTGAACAAAACCAAATAAAAGACTCAAGTTTCAAACTCAAAGAGAGAACAAATTATTGAGGAAACTGGATACAAATGTAGGCTGGCAGCTTTTCCATACTAAACATGGCCTTGTGCAGTTTAACAAGAAAACTAAAGAGATAAAAATTAATAAATCAGATGCAAAGAAATCCTTAAGTACGAGGCCTGGCATAAGTTGATTAATATAAACAATACTATCCCCTAAAATTTCCTGAGACCCTTAAAAATATAGTACTTCAAGAAAACAATACAAAACAGTGGGAGACAGTCTCAAGTTTTAGGTACCTAAAAACAGCCCTTCGAGTGATCTTCCCCTAAGGATATTTTGATCTTAATCACGTTTTTTCTAAGGTATTTTTATTTATTCTCCCTGCAGGTAACTGCAAGGAGAGCACTGCTACTATGGTATGAAATTCATTATTTGATGTCTCCCTCCATAGCTGAGAGGGGCATTGAGTCTGAAATACCACCACCAAAGCTGTTAGGCTCCCCAGCCTCAGAGGACATTCTCTCACCCACACGTATTGTTTCCATCACTTGCCAACTTGGTCTCAATGAAAAAAAAAACCCCAAGTTTGTTTTCTTAATCTTTGATACAAAGACTTTGATATTCTACCTGCTTATCAATAAGCAAGCCTATGCAATTCTATTAGTAGATAAGAAAAAAAAATAAGAGGAGAAAATATTTGAGAACATTTCATGATACACATGGGCTCTTGTGTACACAAGAAATAGATCTTTTACTGCTCGTGGCTCATACTTCCATCCAAATCACCTATTTTTTCCACTTTCCTCTTACTGTTTGCAATATAAATTTGGAAAACAGAAAGAACAGCTCACACAACCTTTCCAACCGGTTAGGTCTGGTTTGGGTTTGCAAGTTTAGTCAGCAGAGTGAAGTTTCCAGTCCAGCAGACCTGGAGCCGTTACGGCAGCGCTCGCAGAGCAGCGCCCAGTAAATCCCAGCAACACACACAGTTCTGCTCACAAAAACTCATCCTGCAGGTGTACCCACAACAAAACCACCTTCAGAGCAGGATCACCAGGTGGTCCTTGTGGTGAGATACCTGCACCCTGGGCATTTCATATGGCTGCTACATCCAAAGGTTTTCATGTTAGAAGCAAAACAAGCCATTAAGATCATCACAAAAAGCAAACGCTGGCTTGCAGTATTGTTCCTGAGCTACCAGAGCCAATGCATTTAGTTACATACCTACACGTGGGCATGGAAGGACAAAAATTAGTATTGCTGCATGCTGAATTTCCAGCTGTAAGGAAAAAAAACCAACTCTGGTAGGGCAAAGCAGAGACAAGAAGCAAGGAAAGAAGGACAGAAAGAAGCAGGGAAGGGAGGACAGACTAACCCCACGAAACACCCTGCTCCGTTCAGCAGCTGCCATCAGGAGGTAGGGCAAAAACACAATTAGCTGTTCAACACCATGTTCTCACTCCAGAAATGGATACCACGACACCAGCACACTTCTGGGTCAATCTCTTGCAACCTGTGTGGGCAAATCCACGTCTGTGTGCAGCCTTGAGCCCCTCTGGGAACACACTATTGGGCTGGGCTAAGCCCAGGCACTAAACTTCCACAGGAAGGCAAGGCACAGCTTCAGCATCATGTTATTACTCTGTGGAGCTTCTGATGTCAGCAAAGATCATCTCTATCTGCTTCAAGTGGAGCAATTCTCTTTTATTCTGTGTCCTGGACAAGTCAGACAGTTCACAACACTAAAAACCCAAACCAAGAATCTCCCCCCTGCCAGTAAATCAGTAACAGCCCAATGCCACGTTATTCAAAAAGCAGATTAAAATTCTTCTAATGCCATCTTGCTAAAATACTACATCTTTATTTCCTGTGGCACAGCTAAGCTGTTACAGCAGCAATCCAACACCACTGGCAGCTTTCTTTTCTTACTAACCAGCACGTTACCTTCACCAAAGGAAACACCAGTAATGCTCCAAGGTCTGCTGACAGGTCCAGGCACTCACCTGCCCAAAGCCAGGCATCCAAAGCAGACCCTGCAGATTAGTTCCTTAACTTCTGCTTCAGTTGGTGGTGTTGCCCTCCCTGAGTGCTGTTTTTGCAGCAATTTCAGGCCAGGGCTTCTTGCCCTGTCTGTTCCACAGGCAGCCTTCACCACGTCTGCAGGCCATGGATGAGTTGTCTCTCCCACTCAGCTCCCTACCCCAGACTAACCCAACAGTCAGCCCCTTGCTCTTTTCCAGACATCTGACCATCTCGGCTGCTCTCTTACAGACACTCTCCATGTGTTTCACCTCTTTTTCATTTATGTTTCTTCTATTCTTCAAACAAAATTGATGATATTTAAGGACTGAGCAAGAAACACCTCAAAAAAAGTGATTCAGGTGGATTTTCAACAGATTTCAACTTCTTATCCTCCCACTGTCACCCAACACCCCTTTGATTTCCACCTCCTCACTGCCTCCCAGTTTTTCCAAATACCAGCACAAAATTCCTCTCCAATTTACTGCTCAGAAGATACAATCTAATGGGCAATTAAAAATACAATAGAATATTTACTAATAACTATTTTTCCCTTAACAGCTTCCATCCCATTAAAATATTTTGCTGCTATAATGCCTACAGGGCTTATCTTCAGTTGCAAGAGAACAAAGAAAACAAACACTGAAAATTTATCTAAATAAGCCACAATATTTTGAGAAAAGCTACCTTGGAAACTTGCAGCAAAATATGTGAGATATTGCTCAGAAGAAAGTTTTGTTTTTCCCTCCTAGCCTTTCTAGGGCTAGAAACCATAATATCAGTGCCTGGAAATCCCACCTTTCCTATTTCACATCAGCAAATTGCACTGGAAACACTGTTAGAGCTCCCACCACAAAGTCCACCACTACCTCCAGTTGTTTATGCTTTTGAATTATTAGCAAACAATCATTAAAGAACATTAAAGTAAATAAAAAAAAGGAGAACTAAACTACAGCATTACCATATGATCAACTACATTACATTGTAAATAAAAATACAGTCATTTTTAAATGGAGGGAGGGGGACATGACTGCTAAGTTTGTTTACAAAGGAGTCTTGTTCTCTTCCAAGTTTCACGTTCCAGCCTGAAAATAACTTCTTAAACCAGCTGTCAGTTTTTTTGGAAGGAGGGGGAATGATCTACCAGCCAATATGATCTTTCTTTAGAAGTGCACAAGTTATCACGGGTAGTTGCTTGTCCTTCACCGAGAAAATTCAATTCCTATGTGGCGCCTAAAATCTGCAGTCAAGAACGTAAAAGAGTATCCAAAAACAAAAACTAACCTCCACTGAAGGAGCCCAGCATCTGAACTCACAAAACAGAGAAATACCATAATCTTTGTGTGTTCAGGAGACCAAGAGAACTAATCATCCCTTACTGGATACAAAACTTCAGCCATTAATCTTCCTTTCCCCTCAAGTTCTTTTAAAACAATTTATTTTCCCCTTCAACAAGCTTCTTAGGTAAATAGATTCTTTTAAAGAAAAATTATATTGCATTTTTTAATTTTAAATTAAGGAATTAGAGCTCCAAACCTTGTAGCAGTATATTTTAAAGGCAAACATGAAGGAACTCAACCACCTACTGACTGTGCTGCAGATACCCACATCAGCACTTTCAGATTCTCATGCACTATCCACACTTGGTCCCTCTGCCACCCTGGCAGATAAAATTGCACCTACAAGTACACAAATTTTTTTGTACAGTGTCTACTGATAGTTCCAAACCTCCAGTTTCTCCAACACAGAGACACGTTCACAACAGAAATATTTATATCAACAGCCATGCTGTTTAATCAAGTCACAACATTCAAAACAGCCAAATATGAGCAGGATGTATTTACTGAATCAATCACTTCTTCTACATTTGGGACAAGCAGAGGCTGCTCTGTGTTTTAAAGGTCTTGGGGTTCACTTTGGGGAGAGCTTATTAGAAATGAACAACAAAAGCCATTCTGGATACACCATTGCTGCTGCAGTACCCTCTTCCCATCCACAACATCCAAACAGCTAAATCCTGTTTCAGGAATCAGCATGAACTGCCACAAATGCTCAGCAGCACCAGGAACTGTAGACTATTAAAGGATCACTTCCTTCCTCCCCAATAAATGTCACTTAAAACTCATCTCTCTTTTAGGGCTGCCAGAACGTTGTAGTAAGAAAATTATCTGGTTTGTATTAAATTAAGAAAAAAAAAAAAATACTGAAAAACATAGTCCATGATAACTCTTCTTTAAGTCTTGAGGCACAACACTCAGCTCAAATCACAAGTGCGTGAAAACCACACAAAAAGATGCAGAAAACATGGCCAGTGAGTACCTGCCACCCAAGCACAGGAGAGCAGAACGGACACTGGGCTGCACCATGAGAACTTACTGAGCAGGCTGAGTGGACTTTCTTCCTTCCTCATACCACATCAATGGAGAGATTTCAAATTCTTCACCCTGTTCCTGCACCAGCGATGCCTGCTCTCTCCACAGTGCCCCATCTCTCCTCACTCCAGTGTCCAAGTACACATTTGCCTTTTTAAGGCCTGACATTATTTTACAAATTATTTATACTGACATACTAAAAAGGCAGAGTAGAATTCTCTACTATATTCTCCCTTACTTCAACATGGTGAGAAAAATGCTATAGGTAAAAAAAGTGGGGCTGTGAATGGGATATGAGAAAATTCTTCCATCTCTGCACAAGCCTCAAATAACGCATTTTGGGAATCGCTGCCAAGGAAGCATTCTTAGCAACAAACAAGCTCTTTACCCTACCCATGCACACACCAGCACTTGGCATCACACATTCTACAACAAATACATGTTAGAGGTGATCACATGTATGACTGCTACAGATTTAAACCCAGGTTTAGGAGCCATGTAGGAGAACATGCAGTAGAAATCTCAGTTACAGTGAGGCAACACATCATCATCATATTTTCAGGATGTGTCTGGTAGTAAGCTTCACATCAAAAAAAAACCCCACCACACCTTACATGAGCAACAGTTAAACTTCACAGAACAGGAAACTGAAGTAAACTATTCCAGAAGCTCTATTACAGCACATGGGAACGTCACAAAATACAAACACTAAGAGACCTGACAACAGCTATGGCTGGAGTTTTATTAGGGATGATTTACCTCCTCTGCTAGCTTATCGAATGGGCACCTCAGAAAAAAATCACACATTCAAATGTCTAGACAAGGGGTTTTCAGGCATGGGCTACCCAGCTACAGCTGAGGAGTTTACTCGTTAAGAAGGGAGGGATTTTAGGCAGCTGCAAACCAAGCACTTGGCTCACTCTTACACAATATCCATGTACAAGTAACATACATTTAATCACTCTAGTTTTTCAAATTCCCAGTGATCTTTCCAGTTAGTGTAATGTGCATATGTGGTCAATTTTTATCCCCTGGCAAGGCAAAGGAAAGAATTAAATACTAGAGAGTAAAATTCCATCCTCCATTTGTTACAGTTCAGCTATATATTAGTATAAAAATATCCAAATGTATATAAATCAAAACATTTATTTTAAGCTTTCTTGAAAGCATGGAATTTCAAAGGGAGCTTTCTAAAAACTGGAAGCGAGTTGTCTTCTCTGGGGACTTTCAAATCCTGCCTGGATGTGATCCTGGACACCCTGCTCTGGGTGACCCTGCTTTAACAGCATGATTGGACAGGGCATCTCCAGAGGTTCCTTCCAACCCAAACCATTCTGTGATTCAATTTACAAGACACAGCAAAGTCCCCTCACGAAAAGGAGCTAACTATGCTCAAAAAAAGGAAAACCACTCCTTGATCCCAGCAGGCTCTAACAGAGCCATTACCAACCCAAGCACAAGGGCTGGGATCCTTGCTGGCTTTGCTACATCACAGCCCAACGCTGAATTCAAGCTGCCAGCCCTTCTCTCCTTGCTTCCAAAACACACACCCCCACAGCTGTGTGAGGCAGGACAGCACATCTGGAATCAGTTCCTGGCTCCCTGTTTTCTGCCCTCGCTCTGCGAGTGCACCTCAGTGGGGCTCTGCAGCAGATGGAGAGCCCAGGTAGCAGCACAGACTTCGTAATTAATTCAATAGTTCTTTGTCTGAGAAGTGCCTCATTCTGTAAATACAGATCAGAAGATGAACCCTTTCAGCAACCATCTCATATCAGCTACGCTCCCCTGGCTAATTTTCCATAAGAGTGTCTTCCAATAGTCACTGCAGCAGAGCTGTAATTTTACATATGCATTGAGAGGGCAATAAAAACTCATCAATGCGCCCAGCCACCCTTCCTCTGATCCCAAAGTTTGCATTTAATAGCTTTAACTTTTGTGCTTTGTGTTCATTTTATACTAAATCACCTAAATACACGCAGCAGGGACTTTCAGAACACTGGTTTGGCTTTACTTATATTTGTGAAAATCACTTTTTAAAGTTGTCTTATTCAGATAAACCATAGACACACTCAATGTGTACCAAGTGCAGCCTGTGAACCAAGTATCACGTGTTTCCTCCACACAGACTGTTGTGTTACCAAAATGTCCCAAAGATCCCATCTAACACACGCACAATCACGTTATTTCCACAAACCCATCATTCTGCTATGAAAAACAACTGGCTGTCCTTTGAAACGAAACAACTGTAAACATTAACAGAGAGTGCCAGTTGAATTAGGAGGATTTAGTGCTTTAAAAGCCCCACCAAACACATCGTCGGGGCACGGTCCAACTCCGGCGCTTACTAAGCGGTGTAAGAATTAACAAATCCTGTCCTCCAAAGGGGTCAGGCAAAAAAATGCCCACTCAGCACAATCGACTGCCACAAAGCTTCTCAATTACAGCAGCAGCAGCACAACTCCTCACATAGATTTATGACCGTGCTTGTCTCGGGCTGATTCGAGGTTATACCAGTCAAATCACAATTTAAGTCCCAAAACAGATATGCAAGGCAGCTGATGTAAGAGTTTATCAAATATACTACTTCAAAGAGGCACTGGTAAGCAGTGCAATTATCCTCACTTGGAAATAAAAAAAAAAAAACAACAAACTTCAATTTTAAGACAATTTTCAACTTTGTCACCTCCTGAAATCTTGGAAAGAATCAAATGCTTAACAGATGTACTATGTTTTAAATATAGCCACATCACGCACACGATTTTTTATAACACTTAAAAAAACACTGTGCCTGATCAAAAATGTTTTCTGCATGCTCTGATTCGCTTTCACTGCCTGACTAGGGACACAAAATCAGCTCCCCAAAAGCAAAAGCATCACCAAATTGTCTGTATTTCCCAGAAGGGGTAAGGAGAAGAGCACAACAGTCACCCCAGGGCTCAGAAGCCAGCACCCTCCTCCTCCCTGGAGCCTTCACTTGCATATTTACCAAAAATGGCATCTTTTCTCTCCTTTTCTTTTCCATCTTCTACATCAAAGCAGGGTGAGCTACCACGAGCACACCAATGGTATTCACACACACCTCTGCTACAGCAGCAACCCCCTCCCTGGTCTCCTGTGAGCGTGGGGCAGAGCCAGGCAGACCCCAACACCTTCTGTTCCCAACAGGGAGATTTTTGTGATGCTCCTTATTAAACACAGCTGGCTAAGCAAAACTTTTAGTAAAAAATGCCACCAGTTTGATGAACATCTAGACATTTGTGCTACAAGAATTAAGCACTTCCCAAGTTGATTAAATGTGATTCAATCATCTGATTATTCAGGAATAACAGACTGAAAAGACAACTCAGAGTATCTTCACAGGAGAAACTGCCTAAGGATGCATATATTTACTGAAATGCTACATATATACACACACACAGATGCTACATATACACACACATATGTATATCCATATATATGGATATATGAAATGCTATATATACACACACACATATATAAAGCTGTTGTTTGCTTTTTATACAATTCAGATTTTTGGACTTATTTGTGGAAAACTATCGCCAAATATCAAATTAAAGTATCTGACACAGGTAAGGAAACGTGTCTTCAGAGAAGACTAGCAGACCTTTTGTTTACCTCTGTATCCACAGCAAATTCCAGCAGCAGCAATGTTTCATAACCAAAGATGTATATGTTATTTTAACGTCCTCAGCAGAAAAAATTCAGTTACTGATCATTACGGATTCCAGAACCTGGGGTGAGGCGTGGGGTGTGTGTGTTTCTCTTAAAATGGTTTATTGGGATTATGAAACAACACAGAATGAATTTTCTCACCCTCACGTGGTATTTTGAAGAATGTGCTCTGCTTCCAGCTGATGCCACATTGCCAAGCAGCAAGTTAAACATGAAATATTATTCCTATTGTCTCATGTGTGACTTACATGTACACACGAGATAGAATCTCTTCCATAACCCGTATCTTAGGAGCAAGATCAGCCCCAAACAGGGAGTCAGAGACAAAAACAAGTAAAAAAATCTTTTTACCTTCCTACATACTGTTATCAAATCAGAACCAAATTCTAAGAACTGGGAATAGATGGGAAGGTTACAAAAGCCTTGGATCAAAGCCCAATTATCCGACAGTGTCACTTCGGTGTGGGTGTGACACTGCAAATCCTCCATCTTTCTTCTGGAATCCTGCTTCTGGAAGCCTGTGGCCACTTCTCCTCTTACTGTGGTCCAAGAACAGATGTCCTGGAACCAGAGACAACTCTCACTAAGCATCACGCTGTCTAAACAAAGGAAATTCGGAGCTAACATTGTACCTGGCCTCTTCACAAATAATGCCCTTACAGGAACATTTCCTCACTACATCCTGTCTGCAACACCAGCCCCGTCAGGCCCTGAGCGTTTCCAAAAGATTTATCTGTTGTACTTTCGTCCAAGTTGGTCAGAGGTTAAAGACACTTAGTACCTTACAGGACAGACTTCACATGGCCATTAAACGGGAGCTAAAAAGCGCAAGCGTTTGATTCCCAGAAGTTCTGGGAACAGCTCTGCAAACGTTTCCCAGGGAGGTCGTTTGACAATAGCATACCTAACGTAACACCCTGTAAAGAAAAAACATTCACTTCTATTCTGTGTCTTAGGCATATGCATTTAGGTCAGGCACCAAAGCATTTAAAAAAATAACAAGACTCCCTTTCTGACTCAAACATCCTGGTTTATCTAATGAACGTAAAGAATTAAGCGCCCAGCATCAGAAGCAGAAGTTTTCCTGTTTCCTGTAGGCTGAATCAATATTTAATAGCGTGTTTGATTTCAGTTATAGACTGAAATCGTGCAGTTAAGCAGAGTCAACCAAACCACCACCATTTTGGCTCTCAAAACACAGGAATAGTTGTTAATATAGTGATTATCGATTAGCTTTGCTTTCCACTTCCTCCTCCTCCTCCCTCTCTTTTCTACAGGAAAGGAAAGAAGCAAATTTTTTCCTAAGGCCTATAAATTAGCAAGACTGGAAGGAAACCAAGCCTTTATAGACTGCTTTACAGGGAGCTGGACTGGGATGCTTTGTGGCTCTCTTGCTGTGTGGCCCCTCTCCTCCTCCTGCAACAGCAAGACTTCTGGTTTAAGGACTCACGCGGCCAGCAGGAACCTTCCAGCCCACGATGACATCCACGTGAGTGGATTTGAGTTATATTCAGATGACAGGTAAAGGGGGAAAAAGAAAAGAAACAAAAAGTCAATAGGAAAGTGAATTGCTGTTTGACTAGTACATATTCAAAATGTTGTTTGCCTAGCAACAGACATTGTCCCTTCATTTGCATGTTTCTGCATATGTTGAGCAGCAGGCAGAAGGAAAGGTCCACGAGTGACTGGACTTTATTCTGCTAGTTCCTCTGAACTGCTCCAATTCCAGAGATTTTACAAGTAATGCTAGTTTATGACAGTAACATGATCTCCAAATTTATCAAGTTCAGTTGAAGACAACAGCTTTAGAAGTGCAATAAGAGGAACAGTAAGTGCTATCAGTGAAGCAAAGGCTTGAAGTACAATCACTGTTTATACGGTATGTTAAGAATTCCCACATTAAGTTACTGTATGTAGCAAATATAAATCTAAAGAGTTTTCAGGCAATTTTAAGAGGCGTTTTGATTCCAAGGGATGTCAGATGAAGGAATATATCTAGAACATTTTGTTCCTTCACAAAGTAACTTCAGAACCAGGAAAAAAAACTCTCTCCTTAAAGCCATATATCTACTAGGCCTATTGCTTTAGATTAAAACACTTTGTGGGAAAAAAGAAGAAAAGGAATATTAATTTGACAAAACCAGTTTGGTTTGGAAGGGCAACACAGATTTCTGGTAGAGTCCAGCACTGACAAACACCTGGCAAGATCAGCCTCACCAGCCAAAGCTGTCCCAGTGCAGGGGCACTGTCCCCAGGGTGACATTTGGGTGAAGGGAAAGCTCTAAGGCCGTGCTACCTTCTCCAATCCATACTTCTCTTCCAGCTGCCACTGTATGTTTTCACAGATGATTACTTGGGAGCAAGCAGCTACACTAGCAAAACCTGCATGGCTTTGTTTTAAATCGAGTTCCAACAATTTCCTACAAGCCTATGAAAGGGTCACAACAATAATGCAAACTTACATAACAGAACCTGTGAAAATGTGTTAATGAGGCTCTATTGACTAGCCGGCTTCTTTGCAACAGCAGCTCCCACTGGAAGCTACAAATTTAAAGGCTAGGATTCTTTTTTCTTTCTTTCTTTTCAA
Source organism: Merops nubicus (assembly GCF_000691845.1). Classification (NCBI taxonomy): domain Eukaryota; kingdom Metazoa; phylum Chordata; class Aves; order Coraciiformes; family Meropidae; genus Merops; species Merops nubicus. The sequence continues at coordinate 8,487 of NW_008617370.1, read as the reverse complement.
AGGACAGAAATGAGATTGAAAATCATCTAAAAATAGCAGAGAATTTTCAAGTGTCAGATGTACGGGAAAGAGGAATGGCTGTCTCTCCTTACAGAGCCTCGATGGATGGAGTGAGCTTGTCATTCAGGATCCAGAGAGAGCAAGAGCTTGCATGCCAACTGTACATGGTAGAAAATAATCTTAATTTCCTAATTTTAGTAGTATTCCACGACAATCTACAGCAACTTGAAATCCAATGAAACTGTACTTTTGTTTTGGAGTGGTGAATGTAAATTCTTGGATACTTTGCCTGCCAGAAGGAAAAGTGAAGTATGTATTGTGAAATAACTGCAAGAAGGGTTTTAAACAACCCATTCAAAGCATGCATCCTCCTCCTGACAGAAAATGAATACAAATTATGTGCCTTTGACTTCGTTTTGGCTTTTCCATCAATCTCCTTCCCCAAAAAAGCCACCATGTTGAGGCTTTTATTTAAAGAAGTCCTCTTGCATTTAAATAGTCTCTCAAATGCCTCTGAAGATTTACTGATGTCAAGGGGAAGGAGGAAGATGAAAGCTCAGACCTGTCATCTGTACGGTACCCATCTACCCTGCAGCACTCAGATTTTGGGTAGCCAAAGGGAGAAACATAAAGGAATGACCCTGCAGAGGACAACCACCAAAGGCAGCAGACACCATGGTGTCCCTCCAGCATCACAGGACCTGGGATGTTCCCATGTTCTAGCACAAAACCCCACTCCTTCCGTGCTCATGTCAGCTCCTGCAGAATGTAAATGTGGAAACTGTTCCTTCACCCTGTGCTGCTTAAACAGGCAGAGCCAACACGACATAAAGGAATGACCCTGCAGAGGACAACCACCAAAGGCAGCAGACACCATGGTGTCCCTCCAGCATCACAGGACCTGGGATGTTCCCATGTTCTAGCACAAAACCCCACTCCTTCCGTGCTCATGTCAGCTCCTGCAGAATGTAAATGTGGAAACTGTTCCTTCACCCTGTGGTGCTTAAACAGGCAGAGCCAACACATTACAACCACACTGGCAATGCTGCTTTGACTGATTTGTTAATTAGTGTCAGGACACACAATAAACTGAAACTGGAACCTGCCTTGTTAAACAAAGTAGATGGTTAGAGTCAGCCTCCATCCCATAGGAAGCAGAGAATTATACAGCGACTAACAATGTTCATAAATTATTTTTCACTGTGTGCAGTCAAATTAGCCCTCAAATACATTAACAAAGCTCAAACTCTCAAAAGCCAGCTTCCAAGTTTCCCTTAAATAATAAAACCAGCTTCAGTGTGAATATTCTTTAATCGAGGTATTTTTCAACTCTGTCTTGAACAAATAAAACCAAGAGTAACTCAAGAAATCTCCCTCAAAATCTGCAGAAAT
>NW_008617370.1:0-7069 GCF_000691845.1 Merops nubicus | reverse complement strand
AAAACCACCCTGCCAGTAAAGCTGATCAGGACTAATGAAAAAATGCAGACTTAGTTTGAGGAAAAGTTAAATCATTGCAGAATATAAAATATTTGGAAAGCTCAGTAATCACCAGGTTTGCCTACAAAGTTCTTTCTTTTGTTTAGAGCTATGAAACACCCTTCACCATGTGAAGACTCGACAAGAACCAAGTTGATTAACTATATTCACTATTTACCTCCTTTTCCTTTTGCATTGCAAGGTAAAATTACAGATCATGTCAAAAATGTTAAATAGATGTAGAATTTACTTCTTCCTGGCAATATGCCTTCATGCAAATTACCCTTAATTATAATTCTTTATCTGTCATGGAGTACTTTTCAATTTTTAAATGAAAAATGAGGAGTGAAGTCAACCCATGTATGATACTTTGTTTTCAGTCTCACTCTCGAAAATAAGATCACAAAGCACGACCTCAATAACAACAGTTAATGGGTCAGATTATGTAAAATTGATAAACCAAATAGTCACTAAAATTTTCTGTCTCAGAATCTGGTTTTGTGGGAAAGTGGAAATACAGACACACAGTTACTTCATTACCACTTAAAAAAACCATTTGTTTTATCTATCAATCGTTGCCTGAGTGTCAGATTAGCATCAGAACACATGAAATCCAGGATTACAACGTCACAAACGAGTTTAATGAATATAATATAATTATATTAGTATCTAAAGATTTCTGTTCATTGAACATGATTAAACTCGAGGTTGAACAGGAAGACCTGCCCAGCAGCTGGTGAGACACAAGCACTCCATCCTCCTGCACTCCCCCCAAAACCACCAGCCAGAGACTAAAGCTGCTCTCCGCCGAGCCACAGAGCGCTGCTGAATTTGGGCCGAGCTCTGCAGAGCTGTCCTGCTGGCACAAGCTCAAGCCTTCGACATTTACACCCTGCCCAGCACGCCGGGGCTCAAAAAGCTGAGGAAAACTTTCATCTTATCTTTCATCTACCTATGAACTTCCAGAAGCACACGACCGCTTCAGGTTCCCTGCGTGCAGGTCTGGAGAAGGACAGAAAGGTGGGGCGGGCCGAGAGGACTCCACTGCTGTTGGGGTGCACTCGTGGTCTGCTCCCAGCCAGCCACAGAGGGGAGGAAGAGGAGAAAAACCTCAAGGACTTATCGCTTCATAACCTCACCCAAGATTTTTGTCTTTCAGGAACACCCACGCTGTGTAAGCCCAAGCTGAAGTGGCAGCAGAGTATCGAGTCACCAGGCAGAGCTGCATCCCACGGGCTGCCAAGGGAAAAGCATCCCACGGGTCGCGGGCTGCCACCACGTGAAGCACTCGGCTATTTATGGAGAAATAAGAGCCTCAGCCAAAGGTTTCAGTATCGAGCAAAACAGGGACTTTCAGAACCCATTTGCTTTATTTAAAAAAATGTTTAGAAGGAAAGCAGATATTAAAAGAAACCCAGAGGACCGTGAAAGACAATACAGCAAGCTGCAGCTCTTTGATAGGCTTTATCAGGAAGGGCCAGCAGCTGCCAGAGGTGGACTGGTGGATTTTCAGGGGGCAAGTGCTGGAAGGCTGACCTTCTCTGTGAGGCCACCAGCGACTCCCTTTGGCTCGTCAGGTGACAGAGTGCACAAGATGCCCTCGACATTTTTACCATGACGAAGCAAACAACAAAATCAGAGAGAAAAGCACGTCTGTATCTTCCAGGGCCTCTCACCAAAATTCAGCCACAAAGCCATCCCTTGAGGCAAACCAAAAAAGGTGTCTTGCTGCAGAAAGTTTGGGAATTATTTTAACAGGAGTTTTGATAACAAATTAGAGCATCAGCATGCGTACAAACGCCCCAAATGGACTCATGGTTCCTCAGGGCTGTGCTCTATAAACACAGTTAAAGCATTCTTGCCCCAACACGCTCGTGTGTTTTGAGATGCCAGTGACCCTGGTATTTCTGGAAGGGCTGTTAGCTGGCAAATAACAACACTGTGACCTCTTGAGTAACAAGAAAGAGAAATGCAAACAACCAAGAACAGAGCAAAACAAAAATATTTCCATAAGCAGACCTTTTTATATCCTGAAAAGAGATCTCTGGCCCCAGAGTTCAGAAAGGACACGTTAACCTGTATGATATGACTCCCAGTATCTCATAGTCCTCAATAAATTTATTTGCTCAGCAAGAAAACAGCAAAAATGTCTCAAAAGTAAAAATGATTATGGAAGATATAATTGAACTGATGTGTAGAGTTTACCAAGGTTGCTCTGCCATGCTCCCCTCAGACCCAAGGGGATGAGGTGCTGTGAAAAGAGATGGCCCAAGTCCCCTCAAACAGCAGTCAGACACAGGAGGGAACATACCAAGGCCTCACGTCCTGCTCTAAGGAGCCAAGAAAGCAAAGGAGGAAGAAAAAAATATTTCCATCCTAAGATTTCAGTGAAGAGAAAGTTAGGTTTGCCTCACCTCTTCCAAAATGTAAGGAGAGTGGCACTAGGACAACTCAGGGTACATCTATGGCAGGACTGCAATGGAACAGGGAGTGTGGTTTTGAAGGAGTTTGCCCAATTCCCTCCCACACCCCCAGCTCTGGTGTACTCAGGGTTCTGTCTGGGTGAAGCAAGCCAAAGGACTTGCTCCAGGAGCATGCCTGATGTGCTCCAACCACAGAGGTACTTCTGTTCCAAGGCCCAGTCCAGAACCATCTCAGGCAGAACGCCTGAGAGTGCACAACGTGGACACAGACTCCGCAGCACCTCCCGAGTCACTCTGTGAAGTTTTGTCTGGTGATGTTGACTTGCCTCAGAAAGATAGCTACAACTACTGTGGCAACTCAGACAAGGAGGAGATAGTACACTGGACACACGATGTTAAAAATAGGACTTCATTAAGATATCAAAGGCTGAGAGGAAGCTGAGAAGTGAAGGACCAGGAGGGAAACAAAGCTTACATCTGTTATCTCCGCAGCACTTCCATGCTTGAAAAGAGGACGAGGTATGACATAATGAAACACCCACAACAAACTTCCTCTCCTCCATCACTCCTAGCCACGAATTCTCAGGGAAAACAGTAAAGCACAGCTTCCTAACAGCACCTCTGCTCACAGCACTGAGCAGGGGCTTGGCAGGGGATAATTAAGGGGTGAAATCTCAGTTTATTAAGTCTCAGAGCTGCTCCTCAACAAAACCTTCCCCTGGAGCAGGTTCTAGACACCAGCCTGTGGCATTGCTGTTAGATTCCTTTTATCATTGATTTTTTTTCCCCCCGATGCCATTTACCTATCAGCCAGGGAATTTGAATGTTGAACCAAGTACTGAGGAAACAGGAAAAACTGGGCAACTGTAGCACCCACCACATGCCCACCGAGGGTCTGAGCACAAAAGGAAAAGGGACTGTGGGTGCCACAGACCTGTGGGTAAAGGTGGTCAAGGCAGAGGTCTGTCTGGTTTAGAAGGAGACACAGACTCTGATGTCTTTAACTACAGAAGACATTGATAAGACATGGAAGCAAATTACAGTTCCACAGCAAAATGCAGAAGGGAAAGGAAGGAAAAACCAACCCAGCCCATATTCCTCATTCAAGTAATTCTTCCCACATGCTGCAGCTGCTTTCCTAGCTAGGTTTCAGGGTAAGAGGAGACTGTTAAAATGTCAATCCACAGACCACGCTTCACCTTATCCAGGCTGCATTTCAGTTTGTTCAACTGCAGCACCCTGGCTAAAGCAGGACCTGAGACAGGCATTCCAAGCTGCAAACTCTGCACCTCTGTACCCATGAGACACAGCAGGCTATGCCCTCTCGCAAAAAATGTAGCCAAGGGTGGAACAGAAGCCTGAGAAAGACCACGAAAACACCACTCTGGCCTGGGGTACAGCTGCTCTACATGGAGCTTGTGAGCTCTGAAAACACAGCAACAAATAAATAAAAATATGTAAGAGCAGTACCATCAGTCTCCACAAGCAAGTTCACGTCACTTTGCGACTAATGAGGTCGAGTACAGTTGTAAATTTAGCAAAAATACTTAATTTTATTTGTTGCTACAACACAGCCTTCACACTGCACCTGGCTGTAAAGGCAGATGGGAGAGGGAACACTGCAGGGTTGCTTCTTTGCCTATTCATTTTCACCAGCACAAGATTCAGCTTAGAGCTACAGAAAGATTATGCCTGATCCTTTTTTCCTCTCGAAAACACACTCCCATTAAAACACAGGAGAGTCGACAGCTCTCAAATAAACACACTGAATTTGTATTTTCGAAGCTAAACAGAAAGCCCAAGCCCAGGGACCCATCTGCTTCAGTTCTGCAGCTCCCAGCCCCCGATGTCACCGTGGGCACTTTTCCTGCCCGTAAGCCTCTCGTCAGCCCCGCTGCCGTACGCACGCGGGCAGCGAGCTTACCAAAAATAAGTATTTGTGTCACACCAAAATAAGCACCTGCCACAGGCGAGTGGCCTGCCACTGCTGCTGCCACCCCTGTTTTGCAACACGCTCCCCCCTGCCCTTACACACTGACCTTTCCACAACCACCCCGGCCTCGCTTTGTATTTGTTGCAACAAATTTCTCCTTCCTCTGCCACCGCGCTGTCCTACGGCTCCCGCTTCTTCCGCTCCGTTTTCCACGCTTACTTTATAAAAACAAGTATATTTATAAACAGAACGAATAAACACACGTAGCCTAAAAGGGTTTGCAACAGATTCCTCTCCCATTTTTGAGTTGTTTGGGCCCCGCCCTGGGCCACAAGCGCTGGGGACAACCATACCTCTGCCAGACAACGGCGCAGCGCTGAGGGGACGCAGCTTTTACTAAGAGACAATTAAACCCTCAGCGTGTACAGTCCTCCTCCACGCGCTCCTACGTGCTGCCAGGAAGCAGCCAAGGGGTTCATTCCCAACTGACTATTCTGTAGAAAAATGAAAATCGGACCCTTAGCCAAGCCAGAATTTGAACTGAAGGATCCTTCATGTTCTTTTCCGAAAGGCAAATTTGCAGCTTCATCCCCAAACCCTTCGGGCTGCAGGAAGGAGAGTATCTGCCAGCTCATGGAACCACCTGAGTAACTTTTTCCAGCCTAACTTCAAATTGTAACAACAACTTTCTATATCAAACTGCCAAATCTACAGCACTCGCTTCTTTCTGTGAATCCAGCTGTCACTTTTCCCAAGTGCCTTCGCAGTCCCAACTCTCCCAATGCCAAAAAAAGCTTTTCACAGATATACATAATTTTGCCAAACACATATGCTCTCTGTATGGCACACAAAGTCAATTAACAAGTTTACTCACTGAATTAAAGGATGACACACAACAGTAAAACAAAAACCTCCTGCAGTCAGGGAAAACATTAACTTTCTCCTCCCTACGATGTGATCCTCTGTCAAGGAGCACTAAAGGTGTTTTGAAGTCTGAGTACATTTTGACTACCCCAGATGAACTTTCACACTTATCTCCACGGCATCTTTTATTCCCTAATTCCCATGATGTTTCTGATCACCAGTTACGTGTAGAACACGCTCAGTCTGCGAGTCAGCAAGCACAGAACACACACTAAGGAAAAAATATTCCCTCTTAAGAGGAAAAACAAAATACCAGGCACAAAACCAAAAGCACGTACCTTTTAACTGGTCGGCTACCACACTCTGACCGACCCGCTCAATCACCTTCCCATCCTCCATTTCGTAACGGTCGTCCAAATACTTGGCGGTAGCTTCCGAAATATGGACTTTTCCAGCCACCCCGAGCTGCTCCATCAGATTGGCCAAATTGACATCGTTGGACCACACATCGAACTTGAATCTCCTCATTCCCAAAATGCCACACAGGACCGTCCCGGTGTGAACGCCGACTCTCATGTTCACCATTTCTTTCTTCTCTTGGCAAAACTGCTCGATGGCTTTAATCATGCCCAAGCCCATCTCGATGCAGCAGTAAGCGTGGTCCGCGCGGGGCTCCGGGCAGCCGGCCACGCAGTAGTAGCAGTCCCCCAAAGTGCTGATCTTCTCGCATTTGGTGTCCTCGCACAGGCGGTCGAAGCGCCCGAAGAGGTCGTTCAGGAGCCCCACCAGAGCGTGGGCAGATTTATTGGCGCTCATTTTGGTGAAGCCAACGATATCCGCGAACAAAATGCTCACTTGCTCGATCTGCTGCATTTTAAAAGGACGGAATATGATGGGGGTTTTCTGGATGGAGGGCTTCTTCTTCCTGTTTTTGGGGCTGGAGGTGGAATGACGTTTGATGGAGTTTTCACTTTCATCATCCCCCTGCTTCATTAAGTCATCGGCTATTATTCTTGGCATAACAGAATGAATCATCCTCTCTTTCAGGGCTTTTTCCACTTCCAAGTCTTTTCCATGCATGATGGACTGCCCCACTTTCAGGAATGTGCTTCTCGATCTGACTTCGGACATGATAAATAAATGGATCCCGATGGCGTGGATGCAGATGTGCAGGAAGGCTTTACTCAGCAGCTCCCAGTAAACCGCCCCGGCTCCGGGCGGCGTGAAACAGGTCTCGTCACGGAAGTGATAACCAAAGCTCTCGAAGAGGACCGAGTACGACAGCCCCAGAAACAAGCTTAAATACAAGGGTAAGTGCATCACCGTGTAAAGCAACAAGAGCACTTCGATACACATAGAAAAACTGCCTACTTGAGAAAGACAAGTGTCTGTGGGATCTGCCGGGGCAGTCTGGTTGGACATGTCACCACTTCCTGAGATAGGCTTCAGAGCCTGGAACTGCGGAGCCAGTGTCAGAGCGAAAACCAGGAGGATGAGTACCAGAGAAGTCCATACGTAATGGCGGGCGTAAGTCTTAGTGAAAGTGAACACAAAAAAAGCTACACATACCAAAAGGAAGCACAGAGCCGGCACCATGAAAACGATCTGTTTCTCTCTCATGTGCACGCCGAAGTAGATGCCCCAAAGGAGGCAGGCAACGCCAATGTAGAAGAGGGCATAACGGAACCTGCGCTGGGTCTGCGGGAAGCACCTCTCCATGCAAGCCTCCTCCAGGTTGTTGGAGTCGAACTTGGGGTTCCACCACTTGGAAGAGGCCCTCTCGAAGAGCTGCGGCAGCTTCTTCTGCCGG